>NW_010423810.1:76713-115482 GCF_000710305.1 Buceros rhinoceros silvestris
GCAGGAATTCCCCTTGGGAAAAATGCTAAGGTCATGAAAAATGAGAGTATTGGAATTTATCTTTAGAAAATTGGCTTCTGCATCTGTGTGCCACTGGAAAAGAAAGCATAACTTTGACACTGAGTTTTTCCTGCAATAACACTATCTAGTTAATTGTACTCATTTGTTAAATTTTGTATCCTTTTAGGAACAGAAAATGATTTAGATGTGATTAATGGGAGAACAGAGGACAATCCAGAAAGGAAAATGTTACATTTGTTTAAAGCAATTTCATGGTTTGACCGTTTTGTGTACAGATTCCAGGTGCTTCTTCCGAAGTCCAGGACTTCAGCACTTGTTTCATGTAACTTGCACAAACAAAAGGGTATTCTGCATTTCAAGCAATTACTAGTTGAATTCATTGACCATTTAAGAAAATGTCTATGCATTCTGAGGGCTAGCCATTTAGCTCCAGAAAACTACAATCGTGATGGGTACCTATTTGGCGTTTGCTATTTTTATTGTATTGCTTGTGTTACAGAGAACCCAGAGATCCCAAACTAGATGGGGATTTCACTAGGCTAGATGGAGTCCAAAAACAGATTAAGAAAGGAGGGTTTGCAATTTTATCAGGTGAGACACGAAAAAGATGATGGAGAAAGGAAGACACCAAAGTGGTGTTCTGTGGGTTGTCTCAGGGACAGTCAGAAGCTGACGCCACTCTGTCGTTACTTGCCTACCTACAGAAATGCCATTTAGACTTCTGGTAGAGTTTTTAGTTCTACTTGTGACTGACTTGAAGACATTTACTTTAGCTTCAGAATTAAGCTGTAGAATATCCTGTATTTTTCCCTCTGTCTCTTTGCTGCTCTGATTTTGACAGTTGTTTAAAAAAATCTAAACAGTAAATTTCAAACAAACACAGTAACACCAGTCTTGCTTCCAGTTGTCTAACTTGGTCATATTGTTGCTTGTATTTTGCATCAGTTGCTGTGTAGCTGCCTCTGGTACCGCGCATGTCAAAATAATCTGGCAGCAAAAGACTTAGCAACAAGAGGCACAAATCTTCCTAATGCTTTCATGTCTCTTTGATGCACTTTAAAATAAACAAGCAAGCAATTTAAAAACCTTCTCAAATAAGTGAGGCGCTGCTTTAAATATTCTACAGTAAGGCTACAAGGCCAGATCAAAAGCCTGTGAACTAGAAGAGAATCTTCTCATTGATGTTAATAGGTTGCCATAATTACTGATGTTACTGAAATTTCTTTGAGCAATTGGCAGCCAGATGTGAAAAGAATAGGACAGTATATGGGGTAGAAGGAGGGAAATGTACCTCACTAATATTTGTGAAAAATTTTGCAAGTGCTTTGATACATCTTCCTTTACTGAGTAATTGAAATAAAATCAATCATTCTTCCGAAGGTAAACTGCAATTAGACTATCATGGAACTTTCCTGATGATCAAACATTTTCTTTTACCTGCCAGTATGTGGTTACAATGCTTTTGTCCAGCTGATCTTAACTTTAACTGTCTTGTTAAGGAGCTTGCCTTAGCTTACAGAGAAGCCAGGGGATGCTTTACTATGGACCATAGTAGGGTCAGAGGTAGGCCACTGATAAGAGTCCACAATATCAAACCTACACCCACATGCATATATGTATACATATATATTTTATACTCCCACAAATATATATCCCATAAGAAAGCTAAATAAATATTCATGCACATATATGCCTACAAATGTTCAGTTATACCAAAGATACTTGCAAATATTAAGAGTTCCACTGCTTGTGGTTTTGGTGCATAGAGAAATCTGAATTAAGAGCAATAATTGATCCCCGTTCATGTAGATGAACTTATTCTGGAAGCTGAGATAACATAGCTATATGTTATCAGGCAAAAAAATGCCTCAGGCCCTCTGTCTTTGGAAGGAATACTTCTGCCAAGAGGTGGTGTGCATAGGTGCTGCACATGACAAAATCTATCACCTGGTTGTGTTGTCAGCAATTTGGGTGTCTCTGCATGTCTGCTGGGTGTGACTATCCCACTGTCCAGAGCAATGCTTCCACTCCATGGCAGCTGTGGTCAGCTCGGGCCGCAGCTGTGGTCAGCTCGGGCCACAGCTGTTTAACTGCAGCAACAGCCTAGCAGGATGAGGCTGAGAAGGGGTTAATGATGTGTTGTGCGTTGTGGAACTGGCTCTTTGAAAGTGGAGTCCATGGCTGGGTCTGTGATAACTTGGGACACTGACTTACGGTGATCTATACTGTTTCCCAGAACTGAACAATTTGTGCTCTATATTTCATACCTGGTGTAGGTCTGAAAGCTGAAACTCAGTAGCTGCTGCTTTTAAATTCTGGTGAAATTAATTGGATAAATCTAATATAGGAGAGATGGCTCACAGTAGGCTGGATTTGGGGACAAATCAAAACAAAGTGGCAGTCAGTGTTTATTGAAGACTTTCGTGTTCAGATAAATTTAAAGCAGCAACACTATATGTAATGGAAAATATATTTCCATCTTTTTTAATGTCAATCAGGTCTTGTGCCTTGCAGAAATCCCCAGAAGACAGGATTAATATCTTTCATGAAATCCAGTTAAATGGTCCACATCAGCTGAATATATTAAAGAAAATGAAGTATTAAAAAAGGTGGGAACTCTAAAATCATCATGAACAATTGACTCAAACTGTATCCAAATAGCTCAAAATTAATGTGGCAGAAGGGGTTGAGTTATAAAGCCTGTAATGTCTTAGCATACTGGGAGGGTATGACAAATATCAAGTTTCTTACTATAAACAAGGCAGTATTGAATAGCATCAGGTTTGGGGTTTTGTGTGTTTATAAAGAATAATAGATTCTAAGAAGTGTATCTTGAGGTTAAGGAGTGACAATATCTAATGACATATTACAATGGAATAGCCTCAAAGGAACAAGAAATAAGTTTATAGACATTTCAAAGGACAGTGAAAACACAGACACTATATTAGCATTTAAAATTATAGTTTGTTTGCTTTCTCCTTATCTGCAGCACAGACTAGACAGAGACAGTATATATACCTTACAAACTAAGAAGCTATGCGTCTGATCATATCCTAAGAGTCTAATAAAATATTTAAAATGGATGTCATCTCAGGACTGTCTTTATTTTGATATAACTTCCAACACTCCCTAAGAGGATAAGTTGCAGGCTTTGTATGAATATATAGAAATTCACAATTCCAGTGCTCTCATAATGTGGCGGTGTTAGCTCCTCATAGGTCTGAGGAGGCAATATGAGAAGTAGTAGTGGGGATGGAATGTAATCTTCAAGTCTGGCTGCAGGGAGAGCTAATCCTGCAATGAGCTGCAGGATTTGTACACCTGTGGGCTGTAAGTGAGCTACTGATGAGCTCAGACATCAGGAGAGGGTGGAGATGGCCTCTCTCCTTTGGTCTTTTGCAAGAAAATCCAGAGAAACACTCAGGACCCCTCTGAAAATACCTCATTTGATATTTCTCTTACTGACCATTATAAGGGTCCTGACTGTACTGCTCTCTTCTCCTATCGCTACCCTGGTAATGGGCTGTAAGAGGAACACTATCCCAAGGGTCTGTCATGTGCAGTTCATGAGCAAACTGGCTGTCAGGAATTGTGAGACCTCTGCAGCCATGTGGGCAGCCCCATCTCTGGAGTCCAGCAGATGCTTTCCCAGAAAATGTAGGGGGAGGGCAGTAAAATGGTTGGAAGTAGATGTGGGCTTACTGGGGCAGCTGGGTTGGTTGCAAACCCCCATTCAAAGATATGCAGAGTGTTCTGCTGTTGCAAAACTGTGTTTCTGTGCTAATTTTGAGACTGTGTTTACATGTTATTTGCCACAAGAACCCTATCAGTCTGTTACAAGTAGCTTTTGACATTTGAGTAAACTGTTTAAATTATCTGTGGGCAGACATTTAAAATGCATTTGTCTAATTAGAGGGCCTTTGTTTATGTTAAAATAACTTAATGAATCCTTACAGACAAATCTGAATATAATTACACAGTGTGCTTGCCGCTCTCACAAGCTGCTTTCAAGTCTGCTCAGCACTGGGGTCTCCTGCTGCATTCGTGTTTTTTGTCAGATGACTTCACTCTGCTTGAGGAACATGTTGAGCCCTCACTGGGAAGCAGACTGGGCTATAACACTCAAACATCTTCAGTGAGTGGAAATGTGGTCCCAGGGACAGTCCCATGGGAATAAACCCAAATAAAGAGTTAAGACTATAAAACAAAGCAAAACAGATTTCTGTCAACTTTATGCAGAATCCTCTTGGTGTCTGCATAAACTCTTGAGACATCTCCTTGTTGCAGCTGAGTGTCCTCCTGTTGCTGATGGTCCTGCCTCAAACGAAATCTTAAGTTGCCCCATCCCACCCACATGACTCAGACCTGGGGAAGGGAGCTTCTTGCCTTGCTCCTGGATGCAGCGTTGCTCTAGCTATAGCCTCTGCTTGGGTAAGAGGCAACGGCAGGTCTCTTGCCCCTTATTTAATAGCCAAGAGGTTAGACTGGGGAAGGAGAAGATCTGAGTACAGTGCCATTGTTTAACTCAGGACATGGAAGCTGCTCTGATCTGCTAGGAAAGCACACTACTGAGCATGAGCATCTCCCAACTTCCCTGAGCAAGAGTTATGCTTGAAACCACAAAGTGAGCAGGTGGGTGAGTCTGGTTATTAGACCAAGGCTTTGCTTTCTGTGTTTTGTCATTTACCTTGTTCAGACAATAATTACTGAAGGCAAGATAAGGAGCCAGTCCCTGGAAATTAAATTCAAGTTTCCTGGCTTGGTTCTTCTGACCTAACCATAAACTAAGGCTTTTTCAGTAAGTAAAAACAATGAAATTGTCAAAGAGGGATGAAAAAATAATGCAAACAACTGATATTCCCTGGAAGGGAGGCTCGGCAGCATGCCCTCAGCAGGTCAGGCCAGAGTTTCAGTCGGTGAATATTTGAATAAGGTTGAGCATAATCTGCCATTAGTTTTAAATGAGCAGCAGAAGGATGGCAAATAACATATACCAGAGTGAGGAAAAACCAAACAAACTAGATGCAGCCTTTTATTTAAAGGCTAAATTAGGTATTGTAACTTCCAGCCAATGTTTGTTACAGTAAATATTGAAAGAACATCCTGAATCCTGCCTTACAGTAGGTACACAGAAATTAGTTATCTTGTTTTAAATATTCTTTTTGCTTTATATCTTTCAGGGTCTCTTTTCAATCTGTTTCTTAATTAGTATAGTCCTCCTAAACTGAAGAATAAATGGGATCTGAAATGAATTTAATAGGACATCACCAGCTAGCCATTGCTGATGGATTTTCTCTTGCTGAAGGTCCTCATTTATTTGGTAAGTCACCAAAGCAGGTTAAAATAGCAGAAACCTTTACTCAGAAACCTAGAAGAAAATGTGATGAAATCTCATGGAGGATGTGTCCTTGACATGTGCCAACCTTCTTGAAACTTTAATAGAAGGAATAAACAAATAATGGGTTTGTGCTGTTAATGTAACACTGCACACTATTGCTCTCATCATAGCTCATAGCAGAGCTGGTAGGCTGTTTTTGTAACACTATGCTAATACCTGAAATGATTCATCAAGGACAGACCTTTGTATGTAGGCTAGATGTTATCTTCATGTGAGTCTTTTAAATGAGCAGATGCATTTTCAGTTAATTTGTAATAAAGATGTTCTGCAATGTATTTGCATTGCCGTATTATGCAAATTTATGAAAGTAATTTCACCTAAATTAAAATACTGTCTTATTGAGACCATTAAAAACTTATGCTATTAAATTAGATGCACAAGAAAATCTATAATGCTGGCTGGAAAATCCTTTGCTCCAGTTCCATTGGATTTTTCAAGGCTAAGCATGGGTTTGTTAATGCATGAAGAATTATTGGTCAATATTTTATAAGCATGGTGAAACTGTCTTCTGTTTTATGTTCTGCTATGAAAAATAAAGAGAATAATACATTTTCAGCCTTTCTTTTGGCAGCAGAAGGGATGTCTGAATAACACGAGGCCCCCCATTCAGGGCCTCACTATACAGTCCCCCACAGAAAGCTGCAACATGTCAAGTTTCCAGTCCAAATAAGACCAGAATTCTGTCTTTTTGAGTGCTAGAAAAATTGAAAACTTCATTTTCATCTGTCCAAAACAAGAATAGTGGCTTGGGCATGGAGGGACTCTGTGGAGCCCTTCCTGCTGCAGAGATCTTAGTTGGGAGCATCTCTTCAAATCAGATGACTTCCAGTGTCTTGGCTCCATACAGCTGAACTAAAGCACTATCACTAATTATAAGAAAAACCCATTGCATTACTGTGTGTTGTTTTTTTCCCTAAATGTGCTGGGTTGTTAATCAGTTGTAAATCAGTTGTTAAAAAAAAAATGTAAACAGCTAAAACACTCCTCTGCTACCTGTTAATTCCAATGCCAGGCCATGACACAGGGAGGAGAATGATGTTCAAATCTAGGGTGCCATATTTTATATCCAGTCATCCCTTTTAATAAAAGCCCTGAACTACTGAATAACTGAACTACTTTAGATTTTTGTCAAGAAGATTTTCCCATGATCCCAAGATTTATTTCATTATTTTTAAAGACTAATGATCAGGTAGCCTCAAAATACAAGGAAGTGTGTTACTGTAAAATACTTTCCTTCTATGCTGAAATCTTACTTAGAAATTGTAAGGCCTTCAGAAGAGGGATTGGTTCTCCCATAACAGGTATTCAGAGCTTAGCACAATGCAGATTTAATGCAAACTGACATTTCTCTAAGAGGAAGAAATAATGTCTAGAAGGGTTGAATCAGGGGTTCCATTAAGAGAGAGACTTAATGCTTCTGCTGTGTTTCACTTAAGCTGACTTCTGTTCTGTATGGCCACTTGGTCCTGTTTTGTGGAATATTGCTCAAGTCTCAGAAGCTAATTGTTTAAAAATGTGGTGTCTTTTGCTTTTATAGCTGGAGAAAAACATCAGAAATAATATACAGTTTACTCCACAGAGTTGCTCATTATGAAAATATGACTCCATCTCTTCAAAATGCTTGTAGAAAACTGTTTTACCTCTCAATTTTGTGTTTGTAAACTACTTGCATTTTTCTGACATTCAGTTTTGGCAGTTGGAGACTTGCTAATCCAAGGAAATAGGAAGAAAGCTTTTCTTTTAAATGACCTTTGGAATACACATTTCTCCCAGGGATTCTCTACATATTACAGCTCTGATGTAATACAAGTGAGGAATTGCTGACTTACAAACATCAGTGTTTATACAAAACAGTCTCCTTTTTCAAAGATGCATACTCCTGTGAAAAACCTTGGAAATACATTATCTTTTCATTATATTTCACTCAGTCTATGGGGAGAGTGTTCTTAGACCTTCAAGAACAAATCTAAGTGCATCTCCAAACATTAGTTCCAGGTCTCTCAAAAGACGTGTTGTCAGTTGTGAGTTGCCTGCCTCATCACCATGGTAATTCCAGGGCACTTCTACACACTCATCCTCAAGATTTCTAGTTGCAGCAGGTTTCAGAAGGCCTTAAAGAAAAAAGTTTTCTGCCTTTCAGTGGCTGGAAATTAAGTTGCTGTTTTAACAATATATGTGTAAGTTAAGTATCTCTTTTTCTTTGGAGTGAGTGTGATTTATCTGTAGTTTTTCACTTCTGTAGTTACGAGTTCCTGGAAAAGGGGGCTCAAAATGCAAATGAGGGGCATTCCCACCCATCCTGTCTTTCTGGAAAACTGATTCTATTTTTCCATCTCCCTACTCGGTTGATTTAGAAACATCTGAGAGCTCTGTACAGAAAATATCCTTTCAAAGAAGTGGCCAGAAAGAGATACATATGGTGAGGCATCCTCTATAGCGTCTGTGTGCAAGATTGACTTTTTCTTCCCTGCAGCTCTGTTTTTTCCAATGAGGGAAAGGGAGTCTTGATGACTTTTGATTCTCAGAGGTTTGCGAGTTTCCATGGGACCTGTCCTGCTAAGACATTCTCTTTCTCAGTCGAATCCTGTTTTTATTTCACAAGTCCCATTGAATTGAGCAGGGCCAGTCATGTGAAGACTGGTCCAATTTCACATCCTGAATTAGAAAACGAGACAACTACCAATCTGCATTTCTGAACCCCTGTTCAGGGAGGACTGAAATCCTGGACTCCTCTGAAACCTTTGGGAGCTTTGCAGGTCACTTTAGAGCCATGAATTTATTCTCTGGACGCTTCTTCCATGACAGACGTAAACTGATTTGCTCCAATTTGACTGGACGCATGCTGTGACCTAGGAGGTGCATTAGCTGAGTGCTGTGGTGAAGCTGACAAGCCTTGCTCTAAGCCTTGGCAGTTCAGCTGGAACTGCAAGACAGTTGCAAAAAGGTATTTAATAACAACATTCAACTGTCTTTGAAAGCTTTTCATATCAGGGTCAATACATGTGTTAAATATCTATATTGCCATTATCATATTTCTTCCAATGGTTATCACTTGCCTGTTTTTACAAGGAGTTGAACTAATTTTCAGACACCAAAAATGTCTCCTCCATGTCTTCCTTCTCTTCCTTTTAAATGTGGAGGGTAAGCTTATATATTCCTATGGCATCTGAAAGACATTGAACATTTGACTTAGACTGTTGTTTATGTAAGTAGCAGGCCTTTAAAGTGCAGTCCCATTCTATTTTCTGTGAAAGCACCTTCTATAGGAGTTACTAATACACAAGATATTAAATGTGAAACTTCTGCTATCTGAGATGGAATTATTTCTAAGAACCTGGAAAGATGAGTCAGTACTATTATATGTTTAATTTGAATAAGGACCTATTTTAAGTAATTTTTGATGGCTTAATAACGTTTTCTTGTGCTACGACACCAAAATATAACACAAGAAAACTCACCCTCATTGTACACCTCCCTAGCTGAGAAATTTTTTGGGGGTGAAAGAGAACTCTTAAAAGATGAATTTGAAATGAGCAAGGAAGAATAAATTAAAAAATTACGTGTAAAGAAAAGGAAAAAAAAGGAATATATCTAAACTTGTCTTAAATACTTAACAATGTAATGGTAAAATGCCACTGAAAAATTTTGTAGATATAGAACAGCAGCTAAAATGAGCCTAAAAGGCTGATTACTTTTATATAAATTTGTATTCATTCTAGTTATGCTTTTTTTAAAAGGTAGTAGGATCAAGTGTCTGAACTGATTAAATAGCTTCAAGATCATATGTTAAATAACTCCTTGTCTTTAGCACCACCTAGCAGATGATGAAACATCTGGCTTCATCCATGCAGAGAAGATAATTAGGCCCTTAACAGACTCCAAATCAAAATGAAATGAGCTAACACAAATTAAAACAGAACATATTGTATATCTAATAATTAGGGAGAAAGCCAAGCCAAACAGAGTGGCAATCTGAGAAAAAAATTTACCAAGGAATTCAGATGACGGGGGCTGTGAGGGTGAAGGTTGTAGCACAGAGCAGGACAGAATCAAAATGCATTAGTGTGATGCTTGCTTTTGTGTATGTGAGAGTCATTTGTGGATCCCAGTCTGGAAAGGAGGCTGTTTTCTGAAATAATGGGAGTTTTGCTGTCTGGGGATTGAGTCTCTGACTATTTACTTCCAGGTGTGATCCTGAGACATACTTCCGGTCACAAATGTGATGTTGGGTCTCAGTGGACTCACCAACAGGGCTAAATGAAAGAGAATGAAGACTGAGAGGCACAGCACCCTTGACTCTCCATCTTGACACTACTAAACTCTCATCTTGTTCTGTTTTGGATTACTTTAGTAGGTTTCTTTGAGACACAGGCTTACTTGAGGCACTGTTCCCATAAAGATAGCATGGACACAACTGCAATATGTTTGAGTCCTTTTACCCTACACTGTCCTCTAACGCTGTCTCAGTGGACTTAGTACCTTCCTGCCTTAGCTGCCGTCAAACTAAGGCATATCACACAATCTTTTAACTTCATGCTATCCCAACAGTGCTGTGGTGGCATCCAGCACAGCGCTCACAACGTTACAGATGTTTTGAACTGAAATGACATATACTAAACAGTAATATCTGAGAACCATGGAGAGGCTCCATGAGCCTGGAACAGTAAGGTCAGTAACAAAGGCTATGTACTGCAGATACATCCTGCCCACTCCAGGGAGAGTTAGAGTTAACCCTCAGTTACATAGATGAGAATCGATCCTTGATGTTCAGCTTTGGGGCAGGGACGTCTCTCTGGCACTATTCTATCTTGTCATACAGATATGTACAGTACGGCCTGAGCGGCTTGGCCTTTTTTTGAGAATACAACATTTCCGTGCTTCAAAAGCATCTGTTAATCCAGGCTTGTGATATTGAAGTGGTTAATCTGTTTACAGAACCACCAGACATTACTATGTATTTATGGACAAAAATTTTGTTGTAAAGAAACCACAAATTTATAATGGGTGGGCTACTTGGAAGCATCCCCCTGACTTGTAACCAAATTTTATCCAGGTGAATACATGCTGGGAACAGACATTGCTGTTGTTTCAGGCATTTACAAACAAGTTTCTCTGTAATGAAGTTAATCAGTAAACTGCATAACCTCTGGCCTGTGTCACTCCTTTGCTAATCTTAAGGAAAGTTCTCACAGTAAAGAAGTCGACATGATAAGGACAAAGCAGAGTTGAGAAGTTTTATTTATAGGTAGTTTTGAGGGGAGAAAAAGAAAACGAGAGGAGAAGGAGGATTGGGATAGTATAGACTAAAGGACTTAAGGAGAGTATTTTTCTTCAAGAAATGGTCAGACTGAAGACAGCCTAAGGTAGGATATTGTCATGTTCTCACTTGAACATGTTTGCCATCTATTCTTGCATTCTTCCTTGAAACTGTAGGATGCATAAGGTTGTTTAAACCAAGGGATCTTTGAAGATCTGCAAATACTTTGTTTGGAATTAAATCAGGATTTCATTAACAGTTGTGCTATCATTTTGAAATTGCTTAATCTTGTTCTTACTTCTTTAAGTTCCTTCATAAATATCCGAAGGAGACACAGAGGTTCATGTTTTAAACCTGCTTAGAATTCTTTTCTCTTAAATTAGCTCTATATTGGTAGAACAATAATTTTTACATTAAAATGTAATCTCATTGTAATTTCTGTAATATTCTGAACAAAACCACCTTCAGTCTGCACATAGTATAATTTTTCAGTATAATTTTGCAAATTGAAAACACATCGTTTAGTTCCAACAAAATTCCCTTTCTTTTGTATGAGTGGTTAAGGCCTGGGTCAAATATTTTTTCAAGTCTTGTGTAAAATATTCTGTGCAAAATTTAAACAAAGAAAAGCAAAATTCTCTGAGTTCCAGGTGCAAGTGGTATTTTGGAAAAATATTCGTAAAATGATATTAACATCCATGTGAAGGTTTCACTTTGTTAGTAAGCTTTCCAGCTTCATTGGAAAACACTTATTTGCAAAACATAGTCTGAAAGACCTGCAGCTATAAGTAACATCACATTATTGTGTGCTTAAGTAGTCTTTCTTTAAAAATCTAAAAGGTATGTTTCCAAAAGGAAAAACAGATAGAAGTTTCAAAATAGCTAAGACAACACAAACATAAAATGTTGCTGCACTGCAGAGAGGTCGTTTTGGATTTCACTTTCACTGCTTATACTAGTGCAACTCCAGCGATTTCAGTGGGCTGGCACAAGGTTTACAGTGGCATGAGACCAGCCCATCTCAGACTTCTACTATGGTTTTAAAGCATATGTACGTTCTAGTTGGCAAGATAAGATTAATTTTCTTTTGTGATAAGAAACTGTTTGGTCTAGACTCAAAATGTACTTTGCAAAGCATAATTCCACAAATCAGTGTGGTTTTCAAATATCACACAGGACAGAGCAGTGCATGTTATGCCTCTGAAAGCAGAACCCTTTCAGCTTCTGTCAGAAGCCTTATGCATGCAGAGGGCCAGGGATCACTGCTCAGACCATGCTTTTTGGATTGGGTCATAGAAGTACTTTGTCCCAATAATTTCAAGGCATCTAGCTTTTATTTCAACCACATTATTTGCTTCAATTTTTTAAAGATAGTATTTCAGAGTAAAAGGACATTTCAACTAAAAAAAAATGAAAGCCTTCATTTTGAAATCATCTTTATGGAACACCTCCACAGTTTTAAATGATTATTTTCAGGAATGAGTTTAGATCACTAGAGCTTTGGAGCAGAGCATTTCTTGCAAAGTTTTATTCTAGACTCATTGACAACTTTAAATAATAAAGGACAAAATAATTTAACTGGTTTTGATCTGCTCTGGGTAATGAATGGTGTTGGGTGATTTCTAAGGATAAAATACAGATACCCACTTAGCCCTTCAAACAGGTCTACTAAAAGAAAAAAAAGCAAAAACCCCTTCAGGCTAAAGTGGGAAAACCTACACAGTTACAACCTAATTAACTTTAAAAATTGGTTTGGTCTCCATAACTAGTATCTGAGCACTTCCCAAAGTTTTAGCTGTAAACCTGTTTTACGTAAAACAAGTCCATATTCTCTGAGTCTCAGCCCTCCCTGTTCTTCCTTTTCCTTTCCATTGCTCTCACCATGGACTCAATCTGAATCATTTAACTATGTGCCTGACACAGAAGGAGAAAGAGATACAGGCTGGTTGGGTTTTCCCCCGCATATTTAATACATTAAGACTCAGATTTTTTTTTTGCCTGTATAAACAGAGTGAAATTAATGGTTGTGAAGATTCTTCTAAACATATCTGTAACACAAATGGATTTACAGTGGTCTAAATGAACACCAAATACTGTCTCAGGATGTGCTGCAGTTCTTTCGCAGTCCTGAGTTTTTCAGCAAGCCCTGAGGTTATGAAGGGTTTTTTGCTGTGTAATGAGCATTGCCTTCTCTTCTTGCTCTTTCAGAGGCCCAAGAAGTTCAGAAGGCTGGTATAGAGATTTTGTGGAATTTTCTGTGCATGGCAAAAAGCTAAAACCGAAGTTTTTCATTTTGGGATTGTCCCACTGCCCTTTAGCAATCTTATTCAATTAAGTAATTACTAACTAGCAAATGGCAACTTATGTCTCTGTGGTGAATAGATTCCTTTCCAAAGAGAGACTGAATGATTTCTGTAATGATCGTGTATCTCACAGTTAACACCTGGTTTTGTACCTGAAGTACCTTAACCAGTCTTAATGCGCAGCACTCTCAACAAATGGTAAATTTAATTAGAGAAAGACTGCCCACTCATTAAACCTGTACTGAACAGTAAAGGTCAGCATCAAATCATTGCTGTCTTCACCTTTAACGTGTTTTGTCACCACTGCGGCTGGCAGGTCATCAGTGACAGGTTGCATTTGATGCACAAAGCTGTAACTTCACTCGCATCTCCTTCCACACAGTCCCCAGATGCCCGTGTTTTGTCTCAGGTCTCTGTATGTCTATGCTGTTTATTTAAAGGGCATAAACTTGGGTTTGGAGAGTGCCTTCTGGTATTCTGCTTCTGCTATTGTAGTACTTAGAGCCCTGTCCTCTTTTGAAACAAGTAAATCCAACTATAATTAAACTAATAGTTAATAATAAAGGACACCATTATTAGAATTCGGTTTTGTGACACATTTTGCTGTTTATTCTTGAGCTAGAACCTCAACATTTGCTATTAGAAAAGATATGCTGTGGACAATACAGCAATTACACAAATCCAAAACACTTGTATGGCTTCTGCAGCACTCTAAAAGTAGGAAGGGCAGAAGGCTGCAGAGCAGGAGCATGAGACCTTCAAAGTGACAAAATAGGTGAAATGAAAAAGTTAGTTTCTGGCACTAACTGAAGTGAGACAAAGGAGAGGAAGGAATCCCATGCTATAGATCGTAATCATTGTTGTTATTACAGATGTTCTCTCTTTGTTAGCATTTCTGCATGGTTTCTGATTTCTCACAAGTGAAGGAGACTTGCCAGGGAATCAATTTTATGTGAGCAAAAATGGTTTTGGAGTGCTTCTGAAGCACTGTTAAGTAATGGTCACCAATGAATATTAGTCTATGATTTCCTTGTAAATACTGCTGTTGACTTCATGAAAGTGGAGCTCAATATCTTCCTGGAAATGTGCACTGTTTTTCTCAGATTATCATCTTGGAACTAATGAAGGAGTTGTGTCAGTGTTTTCATGAAACAGCAAGATGTGTCTTTCTCCAATAGAAAATATGAAGTAGTTGGTAAATAAGTTTTAAATTACCCTTTTCAGCTGTTTGTCACGGGTTTGATTTTAATTACACCCTCAAGGCACTGCTAGATGTTGTTGTAGTACAGAAAAAAGTCAGACTTGAGTTGTGTGCATTTTTAAACCCACTATTTAATGCGCAAAGATAAGGTAGACTCCAGATAGTGTGTCAATTCCCTTAGTACAATTCCTTGTACCACTGCCGGGTTTGTTGTTGACTCAGAGGTGAGTAGTGCTGGCTTACACAGTTGCTTCACATGAGAACTGCTCAACTGCACTGAGTGGCACAGGTTTGTAGGGGCTGGGGACCAAGCTGCAGTAGCTGGCTGGTGGCCCCCAGAGGCTGGACAGAGAGAAGGTTGGCATTTCACCTCGTATTTGGAATATCTTCCCTGTTTCTTCATGTTAACCTCACTTTTCCGTTTCAGACTCTCCTTGAAGGTTTATTTCATGTTCTTAGTCTTCTAGTTAAACCTCATTCTTGTCATCTTTCCCCAGTGCAGTTTTTCCTTGTCATGATGTATTAATTCAGAATTAAACAGAAATTAACAAGATATTTGAGTCTTGATCTAACTTTCAACAATGCCACAGGATTTTTGGCTTTTGTTTGGGTTTCTTTTATTGTGCTGTGTGAATTTCTTTTTCATAAACTGAGTCTTTACACCATTAGCTGCACAGTATCTTTCCAGATCTTTGTATGTAAGTGGCAGTACTAGAAATTCCCACCAATAAAAAAGGAGTGGCTAAGTTACTTTGAAAATATCTTGCAAAGTGTTTGTGTAGGATCAGACCACAGCAAATCTGAGCTCAGCTAATGCAGTCTTCATGATGATGCCTTGTTTTTCAGATGGATGTCTAGAAGTGGAAACCTCTCTAATAACTGCAGTTTGATGGTAGTAATAGAAATTGGTTTTGTGCTGTTATTTTCCAGGTGTCCTTTCAGAGCCAATGAGTTCTCCAGTGCAAGAGGCAGATGTGTCACCTTACACACAGTACAACAGTGTGCCATTTCCCCAAGTTCAGCCTCAGATTTCATCACCACCTTATTACTCCAACCTCGGCTTCTACCCTCCGCAGCATGAGGAATGGTATTCCCCTGGGATGTACGAGCTCAGGAGGATACCCTCGGAGACGTTTTTCACAAGGGAAACAGAGATAATGGATATTCCTGCAGCCAAAAAGCCTAGACTGGGTCACTCCACGGGAAGAGTGAAAGGAGAAGAGCTCTGTGTGGTCTGTGGTGACAAGGCCTCTGGGTACCACTACAATGCTCTTACTTGTGAAGGATGCAAAGGTAGGATGAAATCATTTACTGAATACAATTCAGCTAATAAGCACAGCAGTTTCTTAATACTTTTTATCTTTCTTGTTAACTTTATTTGAGTCATTAAGCATTTTAGAGATTATGTTTGGATCTGGTATACATTCCTCTGTATTTTCCCCAGGACAGATTGGCAGCATCTTCCACCATTGTCCTGTCATCATAGAGCACAGCTGGCCAGCCTATGGCTTTTGACCCATCATTAGCTCTTGGTAAACTGAAGAACAGCTTCCATGCAGGTGCCTGGCAGCCTGGCTTTTCTGTCTGGCTGTTCATGCCAGTCTCTGCCTGTAGAAGGAACCAATCCCATGGAGGCCACGAGAGTTCAGTGCTAGGCTGCCTTAGAATTCAGCTGCAAACCCAGCCCAAAGGCCTCCTGTAGTGCTCATTGAAAGGAACTGAAAGCTGTCAGCTCTCACCTGCAGGCTGTTCCCAGAGAAACTCTTTTCCTTGGCTCCCAAAAGATGTGGTGGGTGCCTTCAGGTTTGCAAAATTAAAGGATTTCTAGTTCTAGGCTTTCTTCTAGGGATAGCCCCTATCCCTAGGGAGGGAACTTCTTCAGGAAACAGATGATTTCTTTAGGATAAATATCTTGCTTCTTAGGAGAACAGTATTCACAAGTTGGTGTCAGGATAAATGGGGTATAGAAAATCATTGCCAGATATTTTAGCAGAGAGGGACAAAAGGTTGTGCTGATGGAATAACTGTGACACCTTAAGATGGTTACTCTGTGACAGGGCTGAGGTACATTATAGAAAGAAAAATAATGCTCCAATTTTTAATTCTATTTTGTGAATAAATATTTCATTATAATTTCTGTTCTAAGGATAAAGACTGAAGCATGGACATTACTGAAACACTGAAATATCCTAATACGGATCTCACTGTTTCTGAGAGAGGACTTTGAACTAATTTGGGGGTTTTGTTTTATCTATTACAAATACATCTCTGAGGGCACAACAGACCACACCAGTCAATCACTCTAAATGAGAATACAGTCAAGGGTCATATAGTTTATCTCAATAATTCAATAAATAAGAGATTAATTTCTTTTTACTGTCTGTCTGAATAGTCTCAAAGTCAGAAAATATTAACTCACATGAATGCTGTCATTATAAACATTATAAACTCAATTTTCATGTGAGGATTCCAAGTAATGATACATTTACTCTGTTAGTAAGCTATTCCTACTGTTTATTAACTTCATTATAAAATTTCTTAGCAATTTTTCAAAGTGTTGCAGTTACAAACAATGGGGTGTCTCCAGGGGAGAGATTAAAACCACAAGTTAAGTATTCAGACTGGAATCTATGGTGAAAGGAAATATGCATTCATCTCTACTGATTCAGTTTGGATCACTCTACATAGTCATCATTTTATTGTTTTATTTGGATAATTTATTTTATGTTTTTGCTCTGTTTCATGACTGCAACATCAATTACAAAGAATACTACCCTTGTTCAAACATAGTAAAAGATGAATGATTTCAGGATAATGCATTCTCTTTCTACAGTAAACTTTAGAGGTGATTAAAGTACCAGCTGATGCAGTAAAAAGATATGCTGAGGATAGTATTCCTGTTTGACAAGGCGAAGGGGATACTATGTTTTCTAGAGTTGTGATCATCCTTGCCTACCTGTGGAATTTTTTACGTTACCCTCAAAGCATGGCGACCAAAGTTGTGCTTGGTACTTCAGTTGTGCTTTTATCAGTGCAGCAGAAGTACCTTCTGCCAGGGCCTAGCGAGCTTGGACGGTGACAGCGAAGTCCTCGGGTCGTAGGTTTGGTCAGAGTATCCTTCTCTTAGATGATGGATGAGCCTTACAAGGCTAAATGAGCTCCATCTGCCTGGGTTTGGAGTCAGAGTTGTCCTTCTCCTAGGATGGCTGCCCCAAGGCTAGTGAGCCCATCCTGCCTGTGGATACACTTTGTCTGACCCTTCAGCCGAGACCTGTGTGGCTTGGGAGACCCCACCGGAGGCACATGCCACCACCAGCAGAGCTCTCAACCTCACAAGGACACGCAAGCTCTTTCCCCACCCTTACATCTCACATCCAAGTATGAGCTTAGCCCTTCTTTTTGGGAGCTAGACTCTTAATTCATGCTCAGTGTGTGTACAGAACAGTACGCAGATCCTTTCTGCAGGACTTGAGCTCACCCTGATCCACTGATGCCATGGACATTCTTATTCAAAGTGAGAGGCTTTGGACATGTTTTTATGGGATTCAATCCTCTGCGATGAGTATGTTAAATTTTTTTTTTCCCTTCCTTTTCTGAGTAATGAATATAGCAATGCCTTCCATTCTTTTTGTTTTTATTTCTTGGGCAGAAGGAACAGTATTAAGATTTCTCACCCCTCATGAGAATATTAATCTAAAGACACAGGCAGGAGTAAACTCTCCTATATATTTTTAAAATACATGACCATCTATTAACAAATATGTATGAACCATTTAATTGGTATCTTACATATTATGCAAAAGCAGATTAAACAGAACATTTGCTCCCATACAACATTTGTGTCTGTTACTATAAGGCTTCCTTGAGGTTTCCCTCACGTCTAGTGAGTAATTTTAGAAAACACTTCTTTGGTTAACAACAATCGCATTACAGCTGTGGTTTACAAGGAGTGAGGCAGTTCAGGCATCGTTACAGTATAGGGAGCAATATAATGTACCATAAAGCCTGCTGCTGTAGATGCTATTTCTGAGATAACCTTCATGGACAGACATCAAAGGCTTTGCTGGAGCCTCAGCCTGTAGAGTGATAGTGGGTTTTAAGGGCCATTTTCAGATGTCACAGAACAAGGGTGACAAAGTACTGTGTTTGTTCAATAAAGCCAGAGAGTAAGTTCTGCTGAGGGAAAATCTAGTTGTGAACTCCCTCTGCGCAGGCTGGCGGTATGAGTTTCTGCAATCTTCAGACAACTCCTGTAATGCTTGATGTCTCTCATGCCAGACTGACAATACTTCTTGCAAAGAGGGTCTTGCTGTAATCTTCTCCTTGCACCAGCACTCACCAGATGGGTGTGGGAGGAAGGAATGCCAGAGCACATCTTGACAGGCTGACAGAGCAGAGCAGCTGCTTTGTTAGCAATTGTGAAAAATTCTTTAATTGAAAGAACCAAAGCTGTTGGCCATCAGGATGGCAAACAGAGATATTTACAAAGCTTTCACCTACATTTTTAACAGCTGTCCCCTTTCAACTTTCATAATTTCCATAAGAAAAATCAGCATCATTAACATTGGAGCAGCTCTAGCAGTAATTAATCATATTCATGACTAGCTAAGAGAACAAAGTAAATTCAACGTTTCCAGCCAACATGAGCTTTTTGTAATATGGTATGATCAGATAAAAGTTAGACTCTGCCAGAAAAACCTTCAGCTTTTGAGGCTATTCCTTCATTAGTTTAACAGATGCCATATCTGATTTACTTGTGAATTTTTGTAAAACTCCTCCTTGTATAAAAGGTCATGCATAAAATATTTGAGGTTTGTTTTGAGATATTAGTGAATAATATATATAGAAATGCCATTCATATCAAAAAGGTAATTTCAAAATTAATTATGAAGAATTCTGTTCAAGAAGACAATGATTCAAGATAAAAATTAAGAAAGAGAAGGGTTAAAACAAATTTTTGCCGAAAAAAAAGCTTTTCATTTCACATTATTTCAATTTTTCAAAACCTTTGTTTTCAACAGAAAATATTTGAGTGCTTGAGTCCTGTTAGTTCCTAGCTTTTGCATCCATGTTTTTGCATTCTTCTTTCATATTCTTACATATCTAAAAAAATTGATTTACTAGAACTCTTTTTCTTTGCTCTTCCATGAAAAAGCAAATGCACACCTTGTGGAAAGGGTGAGTGATAAAGTCATCAGTCAGACTTAGCATGTAATAAATATTTGTGCAGAGCTTTTCCACATTTACTACTAATTAATATGTATCATAAATTACAGGATTTAAATTTGACAAATAAAATTCATAAACGATATAAAGCAGATGCCATTGCCTTTAACCGACACTAAGAACCTACAGCTTAAATCCAGGCCTTTTTCTCTCTTCTCTGACCAGTAAATGGTAATGTATTAAGCACCACATAAATGATGAATAAAAATAATGCCTGAGGCTGCTGGAGGTTCTAAGTAATCTGCATTTCAAAAAAGACTGATGCCAGTCAACTGTATTTATCTGAAAAGCAGCCAATAAAGCAGGCAGCATGGAAGAGACAGCAGATTCAGAGAAATGCCAGATTTATTGTGACCAGGTAGTGGAATTGTTTTACTGATAGCTATGCGTTAGTACTTGGAAGAGATTATGCAACTACACAGATGTGGGCCAAAGCTAGGAAATTGTCATATGACAATGGCAAAATCATCATGTCGTTAGTTATTTTGCCTAGATTCAGTAGGACAATAGCTGAATGCATTCTGAAAACACAGAAAAATCCTGCAATGGACAAAGATTCAGATTCACATCTGAATTTGCCCTGCTATTTGAGTATGGGAGATTGGGTCCTATCTGGTGCTTCTCTTAGTGCATCAAAGTGCCAGACTGGAAAATGATGATGGTTTTATTGTGCCAGCCAGTGGAAAGAAAAAGCTTTCTGAATAGCTCTGGTTAATGTAAATTTATGCAACGCTCTAGTTTGAAGTGCACTGTAAATCAGTGATGTGCCAGCAGAAGCTCCCAAGAGTCTGCTTCAGAAATCTGCGCTCAGATGGGGAGGAGAACTGATTTCTTCTGTAGCTGATGCTGAATAGTCTCTGCCATGCAAAGGACAATATAAAAATGTTGTGATGGCACAATGAGCCACACTGAAAATTCAGGAAACAATCAATTCATCATTGACAGCAAAGACTGTGACTCTTTCATTCAATCACATTTAGCATCTTGAGCACTCCACGTTTTGCCCGCCGTGCCACTCTCAGAGGTGTGCTACTCATCAGACAGATAGGAGATTCAGACAGGCTGAGGAAAGGTCCTCTCAATTTCTTGTATCAGTTGCTGTTTGCATTTACCACTATGCAACTCTGGAGTGAATCCAGTGATGATACCAGTAGAACTGCCTGTGCAGGTGAAATTAGGTGACTGCTTAACTCGTCAGGTGGACAATATTTAGTGAATGAGGCTGCAGTATCTTGTGAACAGCGGAGGAAGCAACATGTACAATAGGCAGATCTGATGCAGCTTCCTTATTAAAATTGGGGGTGGGCAACAGACCAGTCTATGGAGCTTCTGCAGGTCCCAGGAGCTGAGGGAATGGTGATGAGTTACTCAACTCTCTTGCTGAATATGCTGTACCTCAAGACACTTAACAGACACTCATTTTTTTTTTTTCCCCACTGGTTATTTGTATAGTATCACCCTATAGCTCTAGTGCTGGTGCTCAATCTGCTTCTTGCAGGTTTTAGATCTGGGTCTGAATTTTCACAACAGCATGGTTCCAGGACCTCACTTTGGGCTAATGTCTAATGTTTGGGCCTGTAATTTACTATCTTAATTTATTAATTTGTTTAAATTATTGATACTGTTGTCAATACAAATATCAATATAATCATCCAGGTACTTAAAGAAACTCGTGGTATGGTGGAACCTGTGTCATTCAGAAAATCTAACAGAGATGGAGGTGCTCTTCAACTTGATTGCTTTGCTTCCTTGAGTATTTTCTTTCATCTATGTCACTGCTGTGTTGTGCAGGGTTCTTCAGAAGAAGCGTCACAAAAAATGCAGTATACAAGTGTAAAAACGGGGGCAACTGTGAGATGGACATGTACATGAGAAGAAAATGCCAGGAGTGCCGTCTAAGGAAATGCAAGCAAATGGGCATGTTGGCTGAATGTATGTATACAGGTATTTGCATCATATAGTCAGAGTGCATCAAATACTGTATTTGTTTAATTAGGCTGGTTTTAACATTAAAGCTATAAAAGATGTCACCTGGCAGGTGGTAGTCACATTAAAGATGATGCCATGCTTTGTGCATCAAATCCCGTTGAAAGAGACAAACGCATGCGTAAGCAATGAGATTCAGTTGGTGGCCAGGGACACAAGGGTCTAAGAGCTGAGCAAATGGTGAGGGAAGGGCCGTCCTGCACTAGATGACAGTCATTAGTCTGCTTGGGCAGGAAGGAAAAGTAGTCAGGGGAAGTGAGTCTACGGGAGACTCCCCAGAGGCAAGGAGTTTGCAGTGTTGTGGAAGCTAGAGCAAGAAAGTCCTGGCACTTCCCTTTGCTGCTGTTTCTGGGGCTCTGCCTGTCAAGTTCTTGCTAGCCAATTCCAAATTCTGGCATTTGAACAATGCCATTTTCAAGAAAAGAGGATGACTGCTGCTAGCAGGAAGTTTCTGAAGACTTGCCAAGTGTATGTTCCCAGACCTCACCCAGCAATCAGGCAAAGCCTGCTAAGGGCTAGCCCTTTTTTATAGTCTCATTACCTCTTCACGTGGCACTATAGATTTTCTGGCTTTGCACGTAGGCACATAGGTAGAACCATCTCCAGAAATTAAGCTGATGGACTTGAATAGTATTTCATATTAAAACAAATATTCTATTCAGACTGACAGCTTATAAATTCCATTGAGCTTCACATTGGATAACTTATAAGAGGAGGGTTACTGGAGTGCAACTTTAAACACATTTAAAACTCCATTTTGTGTAAAATGTTGGCCAATCCATTATTTTTGTAAGCTTACTCCTGAAAACACTCTGCAAACATCTGCTCTTCTGCCTTCCATGAACAGCGCTACAATTTATTTTTCTTAATGACTCCAGTCATTTTAACACACACGTATGTGTGAAACCAATTTAGGTTCATACAGGAAATTAATTTACTTGGAATTTTTAATATACTTCTGTCCCTCAATGTGATCAGAAGATGTTATATTAACTGTTGGTTTTGTGAGAAACAATAAGCTCCACCAATATTTAGAATGCATTGACAGTATAATGTAATTAATCTTTCATTCTGCAAATTAAACAGGCTAGAAAGATCCTGAGATAATAACATATTCTCGTGCAATATGCAAATACATGAGCAGACACCACCACTGTGGTGAAAGCACTCAATGTCTCCCTAAGGTTCAGAGGAAAATAACTCCCCTATGGTGCTGATCCCAGATCCATTGTTCCAAATTCTGAAGGTTCAGAAAGGGCTGAGTGACTCAGCATGACAAAAACCCAACTTGCCACTGAAAAAAATAGATCAGTGTAAATAATACTGACTAGGCCCACATGAAACTTTTAAACTGCCCTATCATTTTCACAAACTGGCATATGTGAAATAAAAGCCATCAAGCACCACTGCCATCTGACTCTCTCTCTGCAATGGAAACACTGAGTATCTTGTGTTGCTCATGACTTAACCATAAGCATGTTCTAATTCATTGCAATGAGGATGTTTGGCAAGGTACTATTTAATGGCTTTTAAGAAGCAGTGTGCTGCATAATTCCTTTTAGTTCAAGGCAATCCAAGACAATAAAACATGAAGCTTCTAGTAGTATAGTGCATTTATTTGGAGTAAAAAAAAAAAAAGACTAGGACAGAAAAGGTTACCTTGAACTTCGTTTCACTTACTCATTTTGTATGATTGTAATTGCAAGCCCTGTGGATTTTTTTTTCCCTCTGAACAAGGATGTAAAGTCTTATAAATATTTATGGCATGGCTACTCAACAATCCTGCTCCTGCCCTTTATACACAATCCATAGATGGATCAAAATTACTAACCATCAGTTTCAGTCATTTGCTGTCATTTTGATACAAACTGCAAGTTTCTTGGATGATGTGTCTACCTAGGGAAGACCCATGCTCTGCCACTCTCCCTGGAAGGTAATACCCATTTAGTACTCATTGAAACCTAGCTATCTGTGAGGAAAAAAGTAAAGTCTGGCCTCTCATGTGAGTTTTCCAGCTAACTTAAACAGAGCCAGAATAAGATGTCAAAATATTACTCAGTAGCAGGAAGCATGAGAAAAATCTTTCTTATTGCTTAAGGCAAAAGTACCAATTTTTCCCTAGCAAGGTAGTAGATCAGATGCTAAGCTGATGGAAAACAGTACAAGACCATTAGCACCACCAAAGGTTGCAGCGAATAATTTAGAAAAAGAAATCTGTAATGCTGTGCAGCAGCACAAATTACATGGCTCGATACCAATTATTATCTCCATCATTGCTATTCCCCCCTTTCAAGGTATTATTCGCAGGTCTTATTTTAATCATGTAAATTTCCTCTTCTCTCAGTGATTCAGGTAGGTTATTTTATATAGTGCTTAAACAGGAAATTAAAAACAGTCCCAACAAAATTCACTGTTTTCATGGTATCTTCCTCTACCATCATATACTCTCTGAATGAGCCTCTTTTCCTGCCCTGCATTTTCAAAGGTGAAGAATGGGGGAAGGATACTTGAAAGAAGCTAAAAAAAAAAAAAAAAAGAAAGAAAAAATCCTGTGCTGATAGGTTTATTTTTAGATAAATACTTAGCCGTTTACTTTTTCATTTGTGCTTTCTGGATGTCTTCCACAGGTTGTGTAGGTGACCTATTGTTCCTCTCTTTTTTTACCCCAAGCAAATTGCTAGTTCTTATGACATCCACAAAAGGATGCTCCCTGGTTCAAGGTACTGAAATACAGTCTAGAACAAAAATATGCCCACAAATATAAAAATCCTTTCACTAGCGCAAGTGAAACTGCAGTAAAACCAGGGCTTTATTCAATCCTCTAATGCAATGAAATGTAAAATAGCAAGGACAACCAGACAATATTTTAAAGAAATACATTTTAAACATATATTTGCCAGCCTGAGTTACTTCTGAGCCTACATTTTTCAGCTGTTGGTCTATCTGTACAGTGACACTGTAATGGCTAAAGCACTGGAGTCCTCTCTTCTGAGTGGGCTTTCTGTGCGAAGATTCTGCACTACAGCTATAATATTGCTTAAAGATTACTGAAAACATTCAGTGCCCTTTCTGTAAGAACAGTGGTGTCTCTATTACTGCTTTGGATCAGATGAGGAGCACGCTTTTGATGACAGTCTTCGAATTGTTCCCGTTTATTGCACTTTGGTTCAAGTCTTAGAGTACAAGAAAGGGTTTTCTTTTGAATGAAGCTAAACAGAACATATGCTCCAGCACTATCCCATTGTTAATGGGTTTTCTGTCTGTAAGAACAGATCAAAGCTGGTCCAAAGCACTACCCGTGACGTGCACACTGTGTGGATGCTGAGTCACCAGAATCAATTGTTTAGCTCTGCGCATGGGCTCCTGCTGGGCTAGACTACTCATTTAGCATGTAATTAGTATGTCTCATTAGACTCACAGCCAAAGATAATGACGCATTCAGGAAATTATCTACACAGGTAAGTGGGGGGTTGAGTGTAAAGGGCATTCATGGGCATGTCTATGTACCTATTTAGTGCCTGAGGCATGTAAAAATCCGAGTGCCATCTGCTGTATTACATGTTCTAGGTCTGTTAACAGAAATACAATGCAAGTCAAAAAGGCTAAGGAAAAATGTGAAACATACCCCAGATCAGACAGTCAATGAAGATAACGAAGGCAATGACATGAAACAAGTGACATCTACAACTAAAATATATAGGGTAAGAAAATTCTTGTAATAGTTCATACAGTAGTGGTGACGTTTGAGCTAAATGTGGCTAGCACAGTTAATACAGAGTACTTGCAAACTCTCTGGAGCCGTCTGTCTTAATTAAAACTCCATCTCCCACAAAGTCAAGGAAATACCTTAAGTGTGGAGGTAGTTCTAATATTTTTAGTCAAAACTCGAAGTATAAAATCCATAAAGTATTTTTTCTGTAATACATATGCCAAGTATATATCACATATGGTGAGATGTGATATTAATGTTTGAGCATACCTAGTTATTTGCTAAACATTTTCTTATTTCCAATAATAAACCCATGCACTTTAGGAGCATTATACTCCTCTTTTCTGTACCCTTCTATAGAAATCTCAGTGACAGGCAAACCTCTTGTCTGCTTGGTCTCCGAGTGTAAGAAATAGATGTATAGCTTTTGTCTAAAGCAAGAAATGCTAGACCATTTCTACGACTGCATTTCATGATAGGCTTTTTTTTTTTGCCAGTATAGGAGAAAGTAGAATTTACCCCAGAACAGCAGAACCTTCTTGATTACATCATGGATTCATACAGTAAACATCAAATACCACAGGAGGTGTCAAAAAAACTAGTAAGTACATTGATGAACTTATTTTTGAGCTGTGGATAATGAAGCTGAGGATTACATGGCAGAAAATATCTGTACTCAGTATAAGTGGGTGTAGGAAGAAGTAGAGCAAACTACAGGTAAAACATGCAGTTAAAACATGCCACAAGCGGGGCAGAATCCCTCCCATTCAGTCAACAGTTAGACCACATCTTGTTTATCAGATTAAATGCTATGAAAAAGCTTTCAGCTTTGGAAATACACTTTTATGCTCAAATCTAGCCTTTGCTGGTTGGAGCTTTGTTTTTTCCATTGTTAGTACAGGCAGTGATTTGGGTTTGACTTGCAGCCAAGCCTCCTTTCTATAAAGATCCCAGTCTGGAGGCTTGAAAATTTTTTTTTCCAAACCCAGTTCCCAACATTTTCCAAGTTTGGATTTTTGTTTCATCCCCTCTTCTTTCCTTTTCCTCTCTACCTTCTAGAAATACCATTTTCCCTGTAAGAGCTCCCAGTTTTCATGGTAGAATTGAAGAAGTTGGTAAACAGGAAGAAAAGGAAAAAAAAGGTTTAAAAGATGTATATATATATTTTTTTTACAAAACTGTCATTTTCAATCTTAAAAGAAATGCCCTCAAAAAATGACTGTAGAAAATTATTTCCTAAGTCATCACCTTTGAAAACTAAAAGGAAGACACTTGCAGGGGGAGGGTTGAATAACCCATAACTAACTTCTGGACCTTATTTCCGTGGGAAGTTGCGGAGGTCAGAACCAAAAATATATATATAAAAAAAGAAACAGACTAATTCATGGATAACAAGGCTTTTGGTTAAATATTATGGTACACATAGACTTTCTAGCTCAATAAATGCCTAAATCATTGATGGTCAGACATGACACTGAAAGTGAAACAGATATTCCAGAGAAAAGGGCACTGTCTACTTCTACTTCTTATGTTGCTTTCTAAAATACCTGGTTTTGACAACCTCTGGAGACAAATTACAGAGTTAGATGGACCTCTAGCCTGATCCAACATAGTAATTCTTGTATTTTATGCTCTTAAATGTGAAGTGACAATGAATATTAACGGATTTTGTTTGGTTTGATTTTCAACAGTTACACGAGGAATTCAGTGCTGAAGGAAATTTTCTGATTTTAACAGAAATGGCTACCAGTCACGTGCAGGTTCTCGTGGAATTCACTAAAAAACTACCAGGTAGATCCAGTGTGGTGGGGCAAATTTTGTTGCTGCAAAGTTTACATGTCTTTCAGTTGCCATTTGGCAATTGTTGTGTATATTTTGAAGACTATACAAAAATGCTGCCTTCTCTGATACGTATGCGTTGTTCAGACACCATCTAAAGAAATGGAGCCTTGTGCTCAGAGGAATACTATGCTGAATAATTCAAACTCTGAGATGTGTCACTCTACCTATTGACAAACAAAATGCTCAGAGAAGGGTCGTGTCTCTATAGATGTTTTATTTTCATGTATCACTATAATGCCACATGGTTTGCCTCTAAATTACCACTAACACTTGCCACTCTGCTTCAGTCACTCTGCCGCCTTTCTAGCAAAGCCTCCAGGCCATGACATCCACTGAACTGGGAGTCCAAAACAAGAACTTTCCCTAGTTGGTGGCATCAGTATTTATGGTCCTTGTACGGTGTGTTATGGACAGACACAGAAAACATGAGTTTATCATTAGGATTTTTTTAACTTCCAGGTTAATGTTAGGGAGCAGCATCAGACTAGACAAAATCCCCAATATTGGTTGTTCTACACCGCTAGATTTTGCCTATCATGTTCCTCTTCACGAACACTAAAACACAAGTCTAATTCTCATAAACTTCAGTGAGATCCAAACCTGTTGTTATTTTCTGTAATCTGGGCTTCAGTTTCTGCAGCGCTTGGCAACACTACTGACACCAACATCAGGGTTACACAGATGTGAGGTGCCTCATGTGTGAGAACTTCAGAACAGCAAGTAGCAGAGACTTTTCTGTTGCTGCCTTACTTCTAATGTCTCCCCAGGCTTCCAAACCCTTGATCACGAAGATCAGATTGCTTTGCTGAAGGGATCGGCAGTAGAAGCCATGTTCCTTCGTTCAGCTGAGATCTTCAGTAGGAAACTTCCTACAGGACATACTGTCCTTTTAGAAGAAAGAATACGCAATAGTGGTAAGTATCTTGTTTAACGAGGGAAAACTGAATCACACCATTGCAATTGTGTCAGTATTTTGCCCTTGGAAAGCTAGTAAAATTGTTTATTGGCACTGACATAGGTTTATGAGAATGTCGTTCTTTATATTAACTAGAACAAATCTAACTTAGCCTTGAGTCTAAAGGTCATAAGGTAAAGGTTTATTTCTAAATATATTGCAAGTATTATGAATAATGTTGTATCAAATAAACCAGTGCAAGTCTCCAATGATATGTATGCAAGAACAATATGAAGAAATAACACCATTTCAAATTATTCACATAAAATGTCAATATTTATGCTTTCAAAGGCAATCACAATAAGAAGGACAGAAAAAAGATTTTAGGGTGTTACTGCAGATGACTGAAGGGAACCACCTATTCTTAGGGTCAGTTTGGTAAAACTGAGTCACACCATGCAAGGTGCATAGAAGAATTTAAAAATTGGCCTGTTCTTAGTATGTTTTCTACTTAAGACCCATCAAAGGTTCAGTGGCTATGATAAACTCTACTAGTTCTAGACATAAATCTTAATAATTATGAGAAGTCAAACGTGGCTGGATATTATTTGTTCCTTAAAGCAGGCACAGTCATGTCTTTCATTGCTATGTATTCTTTGTGTTCCACTGACGCAATGTTGAATGTTTTTCCTTTTTTTCTGTATTGGCCCACAAACTTTACCCAACCTTCGACTAGCTATCATTCAAAATTCAAATATAACAACAATTCTGAATCAGAGAGTCTGTCTATAGATTCCGGCTTCTGAACTTCCTTTTTAATGGTCAGAAAGAGACAGGAGAACACATAACCTCAAATATTAGTCATAGAATTGGGCTTGAACTCAGTTCCGAAACTGTTAAAATCAGTAACATGAAGGTACTACTGATGTACACAAAATTAGGCCAATAGTTACGGAATTGGAACCCTGAGTAATAGTTAGGAAACTTGAGAATAACGCGCTAGCTGAATGTATGTGTTTAGTTTTGCTTAGCATATTCATTTCTAGTTTCATATTTTGTAAGTTTTATATTTCTTCCCTTTTGGTTTATTATAAGGGGCTGCTGTTTGATAGACTGGAAATTATGACTTCCATACTGATATGAATGGCTTCTGGTCCAGGTTCTGCAGGCAGAAAAGTATGCCAAAAAGGCCAGAGATATTTCCTAATGAGTTGTCATGGATCCAAATGCCTACATTAAGGGATCTCCTATTGCATGACATCTTAACTTTTTTGATAAAAATAAGTCTTAGAAAAATGAATCCATATGAATACATGATAACTGAAAATTACTTTAATCTCTACAGTGAGCATTAACCTTCTTTTTCAAGGTGTCAGCTGTTCATAAAAAGCAGAAGCAGGAAATACTTCGATCCAGAACATTACATAATCTATTATGTTGCACCAATAATATTTTCTTTACTCATCATTTTAAAATAGCCTGTTAATTCTCTGCAGCTCTGGAGTCCAGATGAGATGCAGTAATTTTTTTCAAGCTTGTTCTAGACTTAAAGAGAGCATTTCATACCTTAACATGACTAGCTGGAGTATGACATCGTCTCCTGCAGTAATATTATTTACCTGTCATGAAGCAGATTTAAAAAATAGCACTTTGCGTCAGAGAAAATTTCAAAATGAGTAACAATTTCAAACGTGGTATTATTTTTTCCAAAGGAAGATTTCCTGCAATTCTTTTTTCTGTGGGCAAGGAAACCTTCAAGATAAATTACAAATGACTTCTGGATCAGAACGAAATCTGGGCTGAGTAGTTTCTAAGAAATAAAATACAGTAACATTTTTAGTGTGTATATACACACATAGATATCTTACTGCTCTTGGACAAGGCTCTCTAAAACATCTTCCCTCAAGCCAGGATCAAGTTGGAGACATAAGAGGAAGTACTGCTGCTGGAATTTCTCCCTCCCAGTGTTACAGGAAGGTAATATAGCGTCCAGCTTACTTGCTGCTGGCTGCATTCTTTCCTTCCATTAATAGCCAGAATACAGGACAAAATACCCTTTTCCATGTATTTTATTTCTCCACTCTGTGCAAAAACAAGACTACTTAAAAACCTTTTCCCTGGCTGCCCTTAATGGGGCTGTGACAGTAAACAACAAAAGCAGCTTGTCGATCTTGCATCTGTAGCAGTGTTAATTGCTGCTATCGATGCTATTTAACTGTTAGTGCTGCTGCGCAGAGCCCGAAGTCATTCAAAATTTCCAGTTTCACTGTGGACTCACACTGCTGCATGCTAGAGCTTATCTGTCAACCAGGCAATGTCCCTTGCATGACAAGGCTTAAATATGTTTTTTAAATGCCCCTCTGCCTGTGTTTTCAGTACTGGTGACTGCCTGTCAGTTACTGGTATAATTTCCTTTGCAGGGAAAATGCAAGCAGATTGTTTTGTAAGAGGAAGGATTTTTACTAGGTAGGTTTAACTCTCTCATGTCCCAGGTGTATTTCCCAGTGTTCACTGAATTTTTATTGGAATCCTCTTTATTGTCACACAAGCTATCAGCGTTTTTCATTTTGACTTTAAGAGCCAGTGCTGGTGCAACTTTTCTGCAAGTTTGGTCTTAGTTTAGGGTGAATTACACATGTAGGCAAAATGAATAATCTAAAATTGTTTCAAATATCTACTACTGAAATACCTTATTTTTGTGGTTTAAATCCTGGTCATTTCCAGAAATTTGACTTTAAATAAATTAAAAGAAAGGCATCCAAATTCTCCCGTTAGCATTGCTTTGCACGTAGAGCTTTCAAAATATTAAATACGCAGTTCACACCCACGCATGTCATTGAACTCAACACCAGGGCTCTAGGTTGAATAGTAGCCTGCACTAAAATATTAGGGTAGAAACTTAATCAGACTTAACCAGTAAGGACAAATGCTACTAAGAGTTGCATTATCATGTTATAGACTGGTCCAGGAGATAAGACCGGCCAGAATAGATTAAACTGAAGACAACGAAGAAAACACAAGAGAATTGCACAGAAATTTGGAGATGGGGACTTTTTTTTTTTTACATACACCTCACTGAAAAGAAAAGACTAAATGCAGCACACTGAAACACCCTGGAAAGACAACAGAGAGCAGCAGAGGAAACGCAGTGATAGCTGAGAGTTTAAAAATTAAATTTCTACGTAATGAATGAAGAAGCAGCATCAGGATTATTCATGACTCCTAGTGAGGTCCTACTATCAGGCCACCAGCCATAAATTACTGCTGTTAGTCAGAACTTATGTCCACACATTTTTAGGTGCAGACAAATGTCTGAATGTCACATAAGTCAAATTGTCAAGCCTTGATGTCCGTATCCATAAAACCAGTGAGGGTGGTGGGGATCCTGCCTAAAAGTCATAAGCTCTCCAATCTTCTGTCACCTGCCACCATGTCCACTCTGACGCTGCACTCATCTATTAATATTTATGCCTTTCCCAGTCTGATTGTATGGAATGGATATTATGTTTTTTTCTGATAAAGAAGCCAGAGATCTGGTGGTGATGACCTTTGAGCATTAGCAGCATTCATTTTTATTCTTATGCTGATTAGGTGTATTTTTATTTCTCAGTGACTGCCTTTGTGCTCTGAGGGTGTTTCTCCATAAGGTCTTAGGGAAGCTCTTTCATTAGCTGTTCCCAAGACTGAAATCCTCTTGTACTTACTCTAATATTGAGATGTAATGAAAAATACAGACATTTTATTTGATGTTAATGAGAACTTGAGCCACTTACTCATCTTATTTGATGCTTCGCTACACATACATCATGCTGTGACTGATCAACTCATTCTGGGAAAGGCTGACATCCTAGTAATTTAACGCTTAGTTTCTTTCTGTTACTTTGAAAGCAAATTCTCCCCATTGTCAAGCAGTACAATATATTTTAAAGACAGTGCTGAATGTTTTCTCAGTGTGTGTTTATAGCTTGTTTTCCTAAGGACATCAGCTTTCAGTGGTCACGAAGAGACACAGATTTTTATTTCATCATTTTATTCTATAGAGCAGTGCTACTAATTTCACTACAGGGGAATAAGATACTATCTAATACGGACAGAAACGGAAGAATCTGGACCTAAATTTTCAGTTGGCAGCAGGACACCTGACTTTGTGACACTGCTATCTTCCTGGATGGGTTACAGGTGCTGAAGTACAGTGAGATCCAAGAAAAAAAAGAACAACCACAATTTCAAAGCATTGGGCAGAAGTCCTCTTTTGTCCTTGAATGTGGGATACAAGGTTCCCATTGATTTGGACAAGACACTCCTGCAACCAAAGGCAAAATGTAGCACCTGAACAATGGATACCTAATAATTTCCAAATTTCCATTGTCTTTGGCTTTTATTATTTGATTATTAGTCCTGAGTAACGGTGGTGCTTCAAAACCCCGTTGTGCTGGTGTTTGTGCAGAGAAACCTACTGCCAAGTCCAAATTGTCATGTGCATCCATACTGAAGGAGACATTTACCGTGTTGTTGCCAAAACTGGCACACTGTCCAAAACATTTAGAAATTAGGACCATTTTAACTTGCAGAGTGTAGCAAAGAGCTTTTCTGTTCATATACAGTCCTCCACACGGAATTGGTCAGTGCCATGTTTCTGAATTTTAAACGAAGTTGCTAAAAATGTTTTAATCCTATCTACAGAGTTAATTTATAGCCATGAAAACAGGAACAGATACCAGGGGACCCATCTCTTTTCTTCTATATAAGAATGCTTCTCCAGGCCAAAAACTTATGTAGCCTCAATCTGTGAAGACTAGCTCAAGGCAGTGCAGATGATGCTGCTGTGTGCCAGACTGCACTTGTCTCCTGACAGCAGGCACTCAAGCCATTGCCAGAGAATTGCATGAGGCAATGTCATTTGCGTCCTCCTTGCATGTTTGGTTTGTTTGTTTGATTTTTTTAACTAAGGTTTCTTTTCTGGCAATGATGGCTTCGCAGCGGTCCTGTTGGTTACTTTTGAGAAGATGGGATGTGCTCCCCTGACGGTGAGCTCTCCTCAGCACATGCGAACTTCTCATTTAAGTTGGCTGTTTTACCTCTACAAGATCGTGACAGAGGAGAGGTCACATGCACGTGCTCTGTGGTATCTTCTCTGCTGGCTAGATCTTTCCCTTTGTGGCTCTCAGCAACAACAGGGTGAATTTTGGTCACTTTAAAGGGCTGCTGATGTATTTGAATAGCTTAGAAGGGAGAGCTCATAAGCAGTACGGAAGACAGTTCTGGTAGATGAAACACTGTGAAAGATAAGATGTAATCTGTGAGTAATTCATATATTTTATATTCATAAAAAAGCTACTATCAGACCCTTGGTTTCACAACCACTGGCACCTCCATGATTATAAAGAAAAAAAGATCTCTATCCATATTAATTTCTCAAGAAAAAAGATCTCTATCCATATTAATCACACAGTGCTTGTTGCTGTTAATTAGTACTTACTCTCAAGCTTTCTTCTTGCAATAGATTAATCTATTCAGTTTCACCGAACAGCCAAAATAGAAGAGAGAATACTGTCTCAAAAAGCTGGCAATACTGACTTGATATCACAATAAAAACATCTGATCCAGAATTATGTGACTGAATAATTATTTATGGCCTGAAACTGTAAACCTTATGAAAGCAACAGCCATCTTACCTCAGAGAGGAATCGTAGGAATAAAACCCTAAAAGTGGCCTAGTCTAAAACAATGCTGTGCCTTAAGATACAGATAGAAATGAAATTGTGCAAGAAGTAAGCAGCGTTGAACGAACAATGCTCACGGGTGTAAATCTGCTCCAGTCTGATGCCGCAAGGCCATACGCAGTAAAGCTCCTATTTCCTTTGGACTATGGTGGGGTTTACAGCCAGTCACGCATTAACATCGCCAAATCAATCAAAAGAATTGCAGATGATGCAGTTAGGCTGGTAGTTAGGTAGAAATTCATGTGATTCACAATGATGCACAATACAACATGAAGGAGGGTCATGTTCTTATTGCCATAATGCTGCATGAAACAAAGTTTTTGAAACCTTTTTGAAAAAAAGTTAAGGAGACACCATAAACACTGACTAGGAAGCTCTGCCTATCCGACTCAGTGCTGTGCAGGGCTCTTGTCTGAACTAAAAGAAAAAAATGGAGAGTTACACAGAGCTAACTCTTCTGCTCTCAATGAGACCAGGAATTTGGTTTTATCTATTTGATTTTTTTTTCACTTTGGGAGTATGATTTATAACAATGACATTTGAAAAGTCATATAATTAATTTCTTCTCTAGCCTTTCCAGTTATGCACACCAAATCACCTTTAATTCTTTTTCTGATAACAAGAACTGAAGTGACAACATCTTCTACGGTAGATAAGAAAAAAAAGAAGAACTATAAACATCTGTTTCCTGCTTTTTTTTTTTTTTTTGCTTTCTGGTAGAGCTTATTAAATCCAAACAAACATTTTCAATCACATTATAAAACAGCTCCCTCTTGTGATGGAACAGCAGTTTGTGTCATGTGCATACGGGATGATGAAATAACAGGGAAACTCCAACACAGATGGGTTGAGGGCAAAGCTAGTAACCAAGAAAAAATTCCATTATCCTAGCCTCAGAATTGCTTATTTTGCATGCTTTCATTCATAATTGTCTTGTGACAAGTATCTGCTTAAATATTTCAGAGTTCTCTTCTTTTTGGTAAAAGCAGTAAATCAGTTGCATTGTTGAAACAACTCTTTTTACTCCCTTTCACCTCTTCTATTTTGTTTTTTTTTTTCTATTTGGAGTACAGTAATACAAAGAAGCTCTCTGCTGTAATTTCATTTGCTTCCACATTGATACTAATTTTTTTCTTCACCCATCCATGCTTTAGTTTCTTAATTTTAGATTATAAACTTTCTAGGGCAAGGATTGTTTTACTGCATGCTTATACAGTGGTTGGACCAGTGAGGATCTGAATTAGTTCTTCCACGCCCTGTTTACAAGCATCATTCTCATCCTACTTCTTCTATAGTGACAGTAGGACTTGAGGAGCTTTATGGTCAGCAAAAAAAATGTATTCATCGAGCTGAAAACTAACCTGATCCCACTCAAAAAAGAGAAAAAAAGGATCAAATGATGAATACGAGAAACAAATGATGGGAGTTTTAGTCACAGCCCACTTCCTCCTGTTTCCTGTCTGCTGCCAAGATGATGATGCCCAGCGGCATGATACTTTGCACAGAGGCTTCTAAAAATACTCAGTTTGTCTTGGAGTTTTCTCATGTCATTGCTGAGTTATTTACTTCCACATAAGGAATTCATTTGCTCTGCTTTAGGGCTCAGCTAGAATTATTTTTTTCCTGTTCCCAGACTCACACAAACTTTAAGACTTTGGTGTGTCCTATGTATGTGTTCCTTACATATATCATACAGTAAGGAACTTTGGCATTTAAAACTGCCCGAGAGAGAGACAGGCAGTTTCCCAAGAATTAGCAATAACATACGTGCAAAATTTTAAATAGTTAACACTGATGACTAATGACATAAACATCATAGAACATTAGATGCTATGACTATTGTTTGCTCTGCAGAGAGCTCCAGCTGTGTTACTAGCTTCCACAGGACAAGCTGACTTGCATCATATGTATTTGCTTAATTGACTTACTCTTCTCAATAGTGTTGAACTTGTTACAAAAACAAGATTTGTGGCCTGTGATCTGAAGTGAGCATGTGCTTATATCACAGGTTCAAACACACCATTCAGCCACAAAATAAACCACACCCTGACCATACTTTCACTGCTGGGACACTTAAATGTTCTACTGATTGAAATAAGTTCTCACTGTCACAGCAAAATGGACTTCTCAGTGTCACAACAAAACAGACGCAGACTGTTTTGTAGTTAAGTCAAGCGATTTCATGTTTCCTTTCTTTGAGTTCAATCTTCTGAGTTTCATTTTGAATTTCCCCTATTGAAGGCACTCCAAGCCTCACCACCCCTGGACTTCAGCTTTGTGTTGTATACAACATACAAAATCACATTATTTCATGCAGTTTCCACACCAAGTTACACAAGCTGCTCCTAGAACAGCTCAAAATTAAGAGTAAGACAAGAAAACCTATGGCCCTCATCTGTGGGAACAAAGGAGGTTTCCATCCTTTCAGCCAGGGAAGGCTGAAAGGTTCTTGTTGCAGTGCCACTGGTTTGGATGTCTACACCTTGTCGGTGCCACTGCTTTGGAGTTGCAAGCAGCTTTTGTCAACAGTCTAACAGCTGCTCTGACTGACTCACACACCATTAAAAAAAAATTTAAAAAAGAAAGTCACAGGACCTACTTCTCTTTTACACCAAAAAGCAGAATGGAGTATGTCTGTAATTGCACGCTAAGTAAGAACATTGTGACCTAATGACAAAGTAACAGGAAGCCCCATTGGCACGCCCCAGTTTGGTAACCCTAAAGGGTTGCGCTGATGGCAAGAGAATTGCATGATCCCATCCTTAAATTGGGCTGGATTTTAATTATGGCTCTGTACTTTGTAATACACTAGTTTATGCTTTAAGGTACTCATAGTTGCAAACAAGTTGATCTTGGACTACAGGTAATCCTAGACCTAGCTAAAGATTCAGGCTACATAAAAGGAGCAATTAAGACCCTTTATGGAGACAACTGAAGGCCCAAGGCAATTAGCTGTAGCACAGAGCTGGGCTACAATCAAACCATGCACCCTGAGAGGTTTCTATATACCTAACGTAAAGATAGGGAACAGGAGGGCTGTTTTGCAAACCGCATCCTGGAAACAGGAGACATCTAGAATAACAGAAAACGGTGAGAAAAACATGTATGAGACTTGCCCCGAAGAGCTAGATGGATGAACCTGTAGAGGAAAAGGAATTGCTTGAAAGAAAGACTTTGAAACCATGTGAAAAGAAATTGCCAGTCCTTGCCTGTTGCTACTCTGATGTGAAAATAAGGATCTGCTCTCACGTTTGTAACTTTCTTGCATCAAGGCCTGACCTGTGTGGTAACTTTCTCCCACCAAGATAGTCGAAGCTTCAAATACTAAATAATTGCTCTGTGGCAATAAACCAACTTATTTCAATAAATAAAAAATATTATAATTCTTTTTTTTCTTGCAGGTATCTCAGATGAATTCATAACTCCCATGTTTAATTTTTATAAAAGCATTGGAGAGCTGAAGATGACACAGGAAGAATACGCGCTGCTCACAGCCATAGTTATCCTGTCTCCAGGTAACTTCTAATCTAGAATTAAATATTAGTGGCTTTGGAAAAAAAGTATCAGAGTGTGACCTGAGACTTGCAAAAACTTACATTCTATATAAAGTGAGTGAGCATACATGCTTATTCAGTATATTCAGTTGTTAAACCAGAAAACAAGCACACGAATCCAAACCCTAAATGTCTTGCTACACCATCTGGTTTTGTGTACAAGGAAAAGAAGTGCCCAAATACCCTGGTATCTCTTCACTGCTCAGCATGACAGGCTTCTCCCTTCAGAAAATCCCAGATGTGGTTGCATGCATATCACTACAGACCAGTGTGGAGTGCTATAGTTTTTAGAGGGAAATTGGGAAAATCTGAGACTTAGAACAGAGAATGGCAGTGAAGGCCTTCAGCCTTAGGGAACAAACACCAGCTGTCAAGGGCAGAAGGACAGTAGCAAGTTGCCCTCTCAACTACAAAGTATTGGAAAGCTTTCAGAAGTATTGGCACAACAGCACCTCTGATTGCAGGGTTTGCTGTAAAAACTAGGTCTTTGACAGGAAAAACTAACCAGTTCTACCTACAAAGTATGAAGAAATTGTATAGTGCCTCAAACAAACTGATTAGTATAGGAATGGGAGAAAAGAGACCTTCAGGGCCAAAGATAGATGCTGAGGTCTCCAAATCAGGTTCCATGGAAGACATGAAGGTGAAGAAATTCCATCACTCTCTGAGTCATTACGGCTCAGGAAATTTTTTACACCAAAATTTTCAGTGACAACCCCCCTCATCCTCTTCTCTTCATGCCTCTCCAAATACCCAAACACATACTTCCATACGAATAAAATGAAAAGACAACAAAGAAATTTCATCTGAGGATGAAGATGCTTCATTTCTCCCTGGTGACCTGCAGGTACACTCTTCTGCAATGGTCTAAACTCCCCAGTTGTACTACACCTCCAAGAACCGAGCCGTGCTGCTCAGTTGTTGCAATGCATCACGGGACGTACTCAGGCACTGAACTGCTTTGGGAGATGATGGTACAATCCCAGATAAACTCAGGGAAATATTTCTGAGTTAAAAATCCTCAGTTTTAGAGAAAGTTGACCAGTGTACGCATTTGAATATTTTTGTATTCACTTATTGGTGTAAATATTTACGTTGTATCAGAACATGTATTTGCTAATCATTTCTTTTCTTTTAAAACCATAACCAGATCGACAATACATAAAAGACAGAGAGTCTGTGGAAAGGCTTCAAGAACCCTTGCTAGATATTCTACAGAAATGCTGCAAACTTCACCACCCAGATAACCCTCAACACTTTGCATGTCTTCTGGGCCGTCTTACAGAATTACGGACATTTAACCATCATCATGCAGAGATGCTGATGTCATGGCGAGTGAATGATCACAAATTCACACCTCTTCTCTGTGAGATCTGGGATGTGCAGTGATGGATGCTTTTTATTCTATTTTAGGAGAAGTATCTTCCTAAAGGACCATATAGCATTTATTTTCATAGAAAAATATTCCACAGTACCTTAAATTTTCTTTACTGCATTTTTATAGAAACATGCCATGGATTCATAAAGGTCATTTTGTTCACTATACACAGAATATTGTATAGCTATCGGACCTTCACACGTCAGTATAACTTTTTCCGTATTTATATTCTCTGATCAGAAAGAGTCCACCGACTCCCCAGAGGAACCCTGTTAA
>NW_010423810.1:115567-116316 GCF_000710305.1 Buceros rhinoceros silvestris
TGCTGCAATTAATCTGACTGTAGTTACAGTTCCTCTTGACCAACTGGGAAATGCAGGTTTCCATTCATATTTTTTCATTGCAGCGTCTTTGCACTTGACCTCCGTTAAAAATATATTCCAGATATACACGGTAATAAACCATCTGAAATGGTTCATGCCATAGTCATTTGCTGTAAAGTTGTGAAATACGTTCACATAAGATGTACAAGATGTTATTTTTTTCAGAAGATGAAAAATTATGTAATGGAGAAAAGCCACACACTCACCCCTCAAAAATCCTATTCATGATATAAACATGTAACTTCATTTGCATTATTATTTCAAAGTAAAATTTATGCAGTATCTACACTTTGTGAAAGCGCTTCACAGGTTATTTTGCTTTATGACTTTGTTGGTGCTCAGTGGCTCTGAAGGATGCCATCAGCAACACTCCCAGAACAGGTATGTGTGTCTGAATGCTGAGGGAGGAGGTGGTGTGGGCTCCTTGATGCGAACAGGGGCTGTAGGCAGCGTGGGTGGTTTTCTTGAGCCTGGGTCTGCTCCCAGCAACGTGAAACCAGACGGCTGGGACACCGATGTGCTGCTCACCCTGTCCTCCAACCCGCGGCCCTGCACCGCGGGCAGCGTGAGCTGCATGGGGGATAACGCTGGGTACTGAAGCGGCCCTTTGCCCTGCTGCGAAAAGGCCCCTTCAAGTGCAAGCTTCTCCGTAGGCAGAAGCTTCCCCTCTCCACCAAGCACCCCGCACC
>NW_010423811.1:0-1312 GCF_000710305.1 Buceros rhinoceros silvestris
GGGTCCCCCCTCCCCCAGCACACCGGTGCGGGGGTGACAGCGATCTCGCGTTCCTTGGCGCGGGGGTGTCACCCCCACCCGTGATTGCGCGGATGCAGGGGGGGCGGCTCCATTCTCCGTCCGCGGCGACCGGAGCCAGCCCCATTTTGTATTTATTTCTGGGTTTTCGGGGTTTTTTTGGTGGGGTGGGTGGCACGTCCTTTGTCGCAGTTGTAGGTATGTTTGATGAATCGTTTGGCATGCGCTGCTGGCAGCGCTTCTGCATTACCATCTCTCACAATATGTTCCGGCAGATAAGCTCATTAAAATTGTTTGCATTGTTTGATAAGGGTCGCAGCGCAGCCCGGAACGCAACTGGTTCTATGTGCTCCTTGCTGCCTGCTGGAAAGGTGGTAATACGGCCAGCGGTAGGACCCTTAGGTGAATATACAGTTATTTTAAATGCTGCCTGGATGACAGCGAGCCTCTGCAGAGAACACGCCCCTTAAAGCTGATTTTCAAACAGCAGGAAATGATGCTGCTTTCGAATATGTGTCTCAAGTGACGAGTTGTATGCTCGGTTAGATGAAAACAATTGTGGATGACTTGGCTTGTTAAAGAAAATTGCAGTATTTTTCCTTCTGCCGAGGAATACCAGAGCTGCTACTGGCATAGCTGACCATTAATAACCTTTACAGTGAATCTCATTGTTGATCACACCCTGAAGGGTGATCGTGAAATGCAGCCAAGATCCAAGAGCGTAGTTTGTTTGAATACCATAAAATTTAGTCTGTCCCTCCTTCTGAATCTAGCGATTCTTTCATAATGAAGCCTGACGTGCGCAATTAGCACATAGCAAAATTGCTTTTGTAAAGAACAATTTCTACTTGCAGGAAGATTGGAGCTCTCGCTTCCCATATCTAAAGTTCAACTGAGCAGTATGAGGTCCTGTTTTAGAGGAAAGCTATGTTTCTGTCATGTGCCTAAGCAGAAATATGAAATAGATTTGAAATGAATTATCACACATCTGCGTTTAGTTATTCTGGCACATGTCATAGGTGCTACTGATTGCTATCTCACTGCTGTCCTTCAGCAGGGTTCTTTGGAAAACCTCTGTTGAACGGGATTCTCCATCATCCTTTTGCATGTAGATTTTCTGCAGCTATCAACAAGTCAGTTTTCTTGTCCTTCTGCCTGTCCTATCATACATTGAGCTGTCTAGAAACATCTGTTTTGCAAGGCTGCTGCCTTAAGTGCCTGATGACAAAAATAATATCACTTGCCCAGTTTTCCAGAAACTGTGGAGTTATTGTGCATCTGAATAGCGGTTCAT
>NW_010423811.1:1407-3279 GCF_000710305.1 Buceros rhinoceros silvestris
CAGAGGAGTATTCCTCAGCCTCGCAGAGCTGTGTGTCCATCTGTGTCCATATCTAGAGCAATGCAAAGGAACGCAGAACTACTCATGGTAACACTGCCTGATACTTTGGGGCAGTAAATACGTGATCTAATTCAGTATATTTAAGAAATAAACCTTTAATGAACAAATAAATATTTCTACTGGGGAATCCTGTTGAGGTTCGCTTTGCCTACCCTGATCTACAGAGTCATGACACCAATATCGGTTGACCTCCCCCTTTCTACAAGGAGGAGAATGATATTTAGTTTGTGTTCTTCTGTAGCTCTAAGTACTTTATGAAGTGTCAGCCAAAACGGGAAGGAAGCCTTAAAGAAAATACATGAAAACTGTGGTGAAACTTCTCCTTCATACTAGAAAATAATAGGCTTTTAACTTCCATGAAAACCTGCAGTAGCTGGACTGGTTTGGTCCTTGCTAAGGTAGAGTTGCAGCAGCAGATCACTTAAATAGACCAGATGAATACCATTGGTGGTGTGGCCACTGCCACGCTGGACTGTCGCTGCCATGCTGGCCTTGAAGCAGCCTGTACAGCCTCACCGTATGACACATCAAGTTGCTATGCCCCTGATTGTTGGGCTGGTTTGTTCCATCTGTATCTAGAAATAGGGCGTAAATACATCATTAAACACAGCCTGGAGCGTGAGTTCAGAGCTGCCGCTGTGCAGACCTGCAAGTATTTTGCTCACAATACGTTTGAGCATACTGCAGCTTTGGCTCTTAAGTTGAACTGCATCTACCACGCGTATAGAAGTTCAGGATTTGCCTTTCGCTTCTTTGTCCTGCAATATCAGAAATGCTTTCTCATTTTGCTGCATTTAATGTGCTCTGTTTCACCAGTATTTCAAAACAGAAGCAATGTTTGCTGGTCAGAATAAATTTGTTTACCAGTTTAGATATTCTCAGACTTTGTAAAGCTTGGGGGTTTTTGTTTGTTTGTTTTATTTCAAATACCAGTTCCTGCCAAAGGTTTGGTAATAACTCCAGAAGCAGATTTAGGAAGAGCTGAAGTTTCACACCGTTTTACAGACTAGGAAGCTGCCGTGGGAAGAGTTGTCCTAAGTTACCCACCGAGTAGAGGATGCAGCAGGGGACTGACCCTATACCACGAGTCCCAACCATGTGCTCTGTATGCAAAGCCACAAATAGTTTCCTCAAGTCTTCCAAAGGACATATTATATTTTGCAGACTGGGACATACAGCCCTGAGGTGTTAAGTTTCTCATCCAGCCTTACTTAGTGGTAAATGGAAACCAGGCACTTTGGCATAAAATTCAGTCACAAGGAGATGTTACCTTTCAGAGCAGATAACTGTAATCAATCTGTATTTCTCTGGTGAAATGCTGTTTCAGGCGCTCCCAATCAGGAGACTGACTTTAAGGTTTGGTTGGGACTGAGGTGTCATTTTCTTGGCCCAAAATAGATTTGGGCTGATTTCTGAGAATGACATCACGTTTAATTATAGTTTTACTTGCATCTTCAAAGAAGACTGAAAAAATTCAATGAGAAACCAGATCAACATCTGTGTGGAGAATTTTTTTTTAAACAGGGCATGTCTGCAGTGCTTTTTTGTGCCAGACTCCAGGCATCTTGTGTGGTTGATCAGTTCCTTGTCATTTTAAGAGCTAGCTGTGCAGAGTTCGAATAGTTCCGGGTTTGAATGGCATACCTAGCCTAAACTAGAGACTAAACTCTGGTCTAGGGACTAGCTGTTCTACCCTCCTTTGCAGGATATCCTCCCTAGCTTTTGGTTAGTCTCTGTGCTGCTAAAGAAAAATGGTTTTCTGGTCCTTCATTCATCGGCTGTGTTCAGTTTTATACCCAGAATCTTCACGGG
>NW_010423811.1:3375-11812 GCF_000710305.1 Buceros rhinoceros silvestris
GGGGGGGAAAGTGGGTGAACTTCCTGATTATTTGTCTTCACAGCACAAAGCTGAAAGAAACTAAACCAAAAAAACCTCTTTGCCATCTACGAATATGTAGCTTTCTAATGGTATCTGTTTTAAATATTTGGTTTCCCTAAGCGTTGTCTTCCTTTTAGAAATGATTGCTTCAGCTGCCGCTGGGCAGTGGTGCTGTGCATAATAATGAAAGCTGGATGGAAGTGGTGATTTCCTCACCCGCTACTGAAATAAGCTGTGGGGTGTTCCGGAGCGTGCCTGGCCATCTTTTACTGCGGTATGAGCTGATAATTTCCACCAGGAAAGTAGAGATTTACGTTATAGCAAAATCCGTTTTGTTCTTTGCCTTCCCGACTCCCGATGACTTGCCGGACACAGGCTGGCCCCGCATGGCAGAGCATCCTGCCTGTGGCATCCTGCCACTGTCCCTGGCCACTCTCTGCCTTCCACACGTGTGTGTTTTTACTCAGGATGCAAAGGGACACTTAGTGCTTCACCTGACTCTGAGCAGGAGGTGTTCCTCGCTCTGAAATTAGGTTCCATTGCATGTGGTAAGCAGGTAAAGTAAAAATGTGAAAAAAAAAAAAAAAAAAAAAACAACTGGGGGGGGGAGGAGGGGGAACACAGAGTCCTAGCTGTCTATGGGAGGTGAACGAAAACTGCGTCTTCTCAAACACTGTGTCCTGCTTAATGTTTCCCAAGTTCAGGAGTATGACACTCCTTTCGGAAATGGTTTTAGCTGAAAAAAAAAAAAAAAAAGGCAGTGAGGTAGAAAGGACCATTTGTGTGGACAAAATCAATATATTAAGGCCAAAACTTACTGAGCACTGGGTGGATGATACAGAGTAAATGGAGTTGTCTTCTCGGTTCATAGTGTGGATGGGCATGACTGTTTTCCTCCCCTGAAACTGTGAATGCTAGTCAAAGCAAATGCTGCTGAGTGCATTGCTAACTGAAACATTATCTTCAGAGGTGCTCGCTCTTGGCCTACCTGCTGCTATTGCAGATTGTGAGGATTTTGCCATGTATTTCAGTGGAAGCAGGAGAAAGGCAATAATAAATGTTAATTTAAAAAACTAAACGATCACATCCCATAGATTTGACTTCAGCTTTTCTAGAAGTGGTGATAGCCCCCTTTGTCAAAGGCGGGTTGCAACACGGTAGTTACTAGCTATGCAAGAGAAGACCATCCTGATGACGTACAGCCAGCCTGAGAGGTACCGTGCAGAAATCTTTCTTTGGTTCTTGTGAGCTTGGGTACCCTCTATTTTCTCTTTTCACTTTCATAAAGCTAGCTTCCTGTCGCTGCTGCTGCTCCTCTTCAATCTTGTTTTCTGATTAGGGAGTGCTCTGCCTAGGGAGAGCTGTTTTGGTGAGTGTCTTCTGCTGAGCAGGACCAGCTCTCAAAGTACCAGGTGAAACTGTCTGACGATGATCGGGAATCACATGCGAGTGCGTGAAACTGTCTCGGAGGGTTATAAGGATGGCTCTGCTCGATACTGCATTGGTAGTTTGAAGCCTAGATAGTCCATGCCTGTGTTATTGGGCTACCTCTCTTGACCTGAATTTAGATCTTCCTTGAAGATAATATCTTCACAACGTTTTGGGAGTTGCAGGTATTTGTTAAAATCAGGGGCTGAAAGAAGTAGATTTATGGAGGGAGGAAAGGAGATAACAGCACTGCCCAGAAAACCCATTTTGTGGAAGGAAATGAAAGTAACTTTCAGACAGCACCGTCTTCTCAGCTTGCACTCCAGTGCTCTCACCACAAAGGTCTGATTGCACCTAATTTGCACCCAGCCTCCCTGGGTCTCGGAAACATCGTGTAGGTGGGAGGCTGTGTTCTGCTTTTCGTTGCGTGGTGTGTGGTTTTTTTTAAACTACCTTGTTGAGCTGCATAGCAACAGCAGTGTGATTCTGGCAAAAAAGGAGCGAGTTTAGGATGTGTGAGAACTGAACCTGATGCTGTCACTTTTAGAATAGACATTTTGGCTTCTGCCTAGTTCCTTCAATCTAGCCTCCCTGGAAAACGGGCACTGCAAGATATGCTGCGCTGTGGAAAAAAGGTGTTTTGGAGGTGGGGCTGTGGACCAAGAGAACCTGATAAAAGCTATTTCTCTGTGGTCTTCGTTTACTGCACAAATGGCTGGTTTGAGGGAGATGCAGCTGCCCCATGACAAACTGGCTGGACCACAGGAACGTTCTGTTCTCCCAAGTGACCTACCTGGTCTAACCTTTTGAGGTATAAAATTTGTTTTGGGAGGCAGTAAGAAAAAATAAGTGTAGTAGGTCTACATTTCAAGGCCTTTGAATGAGTGGCTTTTAAAAAATATCTTAGAGGTTTTGGTTTTGGTGCTTGGGGCGAGGTTAGTTTAATTTGACAGTCTTTTCTCCTTCCTCATGCCCAAAGCTAATTATAGCGAAGGCTTGGTAAGGAAGAAGATAAATTGTGTGCCAGCTTTTCGTTTTGGAGATGCAACTTTCAGCCTTTGTTTGATAATTGGAACAGAGTGGCCTTGCCACATCTGTTCTCAATCACACAAACCATGAAGCGGGATGGCACAAAGACTGTAGCGCGGAGTAAGCGTGGTGGCGGTGGCGGGAAGACTTGAGCTGCACTGCGACAGCGTTCGGATATTTGTGTCCTCCTTGCTCCCTGAATCCTGGCCTCCAGCTAGCGGCACTGATTGCTCGCCTCCAGTGTCAGCGCTGGGGAACGTAAATGGAAAACATCCGTGTTCCTTCTGTGGATGGTGTTAGCTGAGCACTGCGTAACTGTTTGGATCTTGCTCAGATCACTGCTGCCTGACTCACCGATAAAGCATCTTCTTCATATTGTTTTGTTATGATTAGGTGGGAGGGAAAAGGGAATATCAGCTCTAGAAATTTACTGAACACGCATTTAACTGTTGGGATTTTGAAAGTGGTGGTTTTTTTTACTTTTTACGCAATTCTGCTGTCTTTGTGCTATCACGTATTTAACTCAAAATGAAAATTTTGCCGGTGATATTTTGACAGAAGTCTGTCTAGTTTTCTGGTGGTATACGAAGTTATTAAATATTTGATAGAGAAGACCCTCTGTACTGAAAGCACACCCATTAAATGGCTCGGCTTAACCACTTTGAAATGATTTCTTGTTTCCCGTAGAGCCCTATGCTTGCTGAAGGGTGCTTTTGCTTTAAATCTGCTTTTTTGCTGTATTATCCAAACAGGAAATACAAACATTTATCAGTGAGTCGAGACTTAAGGATGTAGGTTCTGCAGGAAATCCCACAACTGTGCTGAATCGTTCTGCCTGGAGAGGAATGCACCGTGCAGGTTGTGGTCGTCATCTTCTGGCCTTGTGTATGGCCGCCTTGCATTGCATACTCGTGTTGTCTGGGGCAGGGAAGAGGTTTGAAATATGGGTGAGCTGATGGAGGATGGAGCCTGTGAATCCGGGTCCTGCCCCTCCTGGGTGGAGGGGCAAAGACAGAAGAATTGGTGTGAGCTGCTGCGGACTTCAACAGAGCCTTGGAGAGGCCTGGAACAGTATTTAAAGAAGAGGGGCAAACTGAAAAAGTCTCTCTTTGGAGTTTGGGGTGTCTTCTCTGCAAAATGGGCCCTTCTCCAGCACGGCAGTTGACAGAGTAAGGGAATGACTGATTTTGCTCTGATGGCATCGTGTAAAGCAATGCTCTGTGTCCCATTTTTCAATACGGTTGTGTGTATTGTTTCAGAGACTTAATTTTCAGTATTGTGTTTCTCAGCAATTTGGAACCCTGAGAGCTAGTTAGTGAGATCCGTGGCCTTCAGTTTTATCTTTCAGGAGTAACTCCAGTGAATATCCCCCCTACAGTCAGGTTCCTTAGTACCATACAGATTTCTTACCCAAGCAGCTGTAATTATTCAGAGATGCACATGAATGCAAATTCTTGCCTGTCACTCTGGAATGCACTGTTGATGCTCGGAAGGGTTTGCTGGCGATATGTATTAAACAATTTTGGGGGAATGAAAATTCATTTCAGGCAAATTTTACATGGTTGTTATGCTTTGCTGCTTAAGGTTAATCTTTGTGGAGCTAGTCCAGTAATATCCCAAAGGGAAAGCAATGAAATATTTGAAGTAGAATATGCATTTGCTTTATTTATGGATTCAGTGTTATACAAATCATAGCTTATTAAAATAACTATAGAAGCTGTGAATAATTGTTTGTATGGAAGTAGAGCACATAACCCAGTGATACGAAAGTCCCACAGGAACTTTTGTGTACAGAAAGACTACGGTATGTAGGAGTGCTGAGAACATGGAGCCAGGGAAGTGATAATTGGTTGAGTAGAAGGGATAGGTTTTCCTGGAAGGACAGCATTCACATGTAAATAACTGTTTTGTTGGAAACCTGTTGGAAACAGAATAGCGTTAATTATATTTCACTGAACTATTCTTTGGGGTCCTATCACTCCTTGTCTGTATTAATGTTTCAAAGTTATGCAAGATGTAGGATCTGAAACAGCTGGTTTTGGTCAACACATTCATGTTGTGCTGGTTGTCAGACTCAAGGAGGCATAAGCAGTATTTTCTTTTTTCGTTTGATATCTATTTCTGCCTGCAGAAGTTTGGCTTGCCAACATACATTTTTAATCTGTGGTCCCCAAGTGTGGAATGAGTTTCACAGCAACGGGGATGCTGTAGGACTGCCTTGTCTCTTAGGCAGCTCTATTTTTAGTATAGTGAGGTGTGTTTTTCCACTACCTCCTTAAGCACCCCCCTCTAATAGTTCCTGAAGTGCTGCACAATATGGACCTGATGGGGCTGGTGAACAAGATGAACATGAGTCAGCAGCCTGCTCTCACAGGGAAGAAGGCCAAGCCCATGCTGGGCTGCATTAAGAGGCGTGTAGCCAGCAGCTCCAGGAAAGTGATTATTCCCTTCTGGTGCTTCTGAGACCACATCTTGCACACTGCATCTGAATTTGGCCTCTGCAGTTTGAGAAAGACAGTGACATATTGTAGTGAGTGGAGTGGAGGGCCACCAGGACAGTCAGGGGGTTGGAACGTGTGAGCTGGGTTTGGTCAGCCTGGAGAAAGAGGTAACTTAGGACAGGAGAAGATCTCATTGCTCTCTGACGGAGGAGGAGGAGAGGTATAAAGGAGATGGAGCTAGGTGGGTCTTTGAGGTGCAGGGGGAGAGGATGAGATGCAATAGCTGCCAGCAGTTGCAGCAGTAGAAATGGCTTTAGGTATTGTGAGAAGTTTTCACAGTGGGACCAAACACTGTAATAGGTTACCCAGAGAGGCTGTGGAATATCTGTCCTTGGAGAGACCCAGCCTCTAGATGGGACCATGGGCTGCCTTCTCTTGTTGGCTGCAGGTATCTCTGGAGTTCCCCACCTCAGCGACTCACTTTATGAATCTATTCTGTAACTCGAAGAGGCATAAACAGCTTTTGAGTTCAACATGCAGCACACAAAACAAAGTCGTGAAATCAGGCGCTTTAAAAATGAAAAGAACATCGTAGGACAACAAATTTAGTACTGCCACCAGGGTGAAATCATCTTATCAAAACTTTCAAATGGAGAAGAATGTGTGTATGGAGTCTGATGGCATCAATTCCAACTTCCATTCTAGCTTTATTCTTGCAAAAGCTCTACTGCTGTGGCTGCTGTGGTGTATTAATTGCTTCATAGTGCATTCTCTAAATCACTGGGAGCAATTTCTGCAATTCAGTACCCAGGGTTGGCCAAAAGTTTGTAGAACAAAGGGATAGTTTTGCTATGTCATAAAATTAATTATGCACGTTGCAATTAAAGAGCACGCCTTGAAGTTAAAGGTGATAAATTGCTCCCGGTGCTTTTAAGGAATTGTGTATTTTTTTCATGCAGAAAATATTGGCATTATTGATAAGTATTTTCTGCAGATAAAACTTAACTATGAGCGTGGCTCTTAAGCTGTGTCAGATGTGCGCTTAGTTTGATGTGCTTTTGCAGGGAGTCGTGCAGAACTGTCTTGTCGCGTGACCTACAGCAGCACTGAGAGGGTTGAAGAAACAAAATACTCACAGCACAGGTTATTACCTTCTTAACTGCACCTAGAGGTAGTTGAAAATAATTCAAGCAATAAACTTTTTTTTTCCTTGTTTATTCTGGGAGTCAAACTTGGTAATGTCACCATTTGCCAGTTAGAAGCAACATGCTGTAGGAATTGACCTCAAGATATTCCATGAAAGGAGGCCAAATCCTATCAAACAGTACATCTATGTTTCTCTTAGCTTAAGGTACAAGGCTTTACTGGGGCTGGTAGATAAAGGCTCTTGTAACTGCCAGTATTTATGTTCTTCCAATCACGGTTGCATCAAAGCAGTAAGACCTATCTAAAGAAGGTTATTTAGAAAGATAAAGTACTGGGGATTTCCCCCTTTAGGTAGGCAGGAGATGTTAAAAGTTAGTCTAAAAGAAAATACTAACTTCAGACCTTCAAAGACCAGTATGACTGAAAAACTCCTCTTTTTGTTGTTTTTTTTGGAAGCTTTATAGATGCTGCTAGTCTCAGCAATTGTGTTGGTAGTGCAACAATGGTAAAATAAGTTTGTGGTTACTGGCATGCAGCAAGAATAACACATTACATAAATCGCAGATGGTTGAGCTAGCGTGTTCCTAAAGAGCAATTTACATCGTGAAGGATTAGTGAATTCTAGTTTTGGTTTCTCCAAAATTAATTTAGCAGTTAAGCAATTGCACTCAGTTCAGCCCTGTTCCAGATAGTGCTTGGTAGGATTAATTCTTAAGTGCAAGTCATTTACTGGTAATATCTTGAGCACAGGAATAATTTCGGAGTGTTTCCTTTTCTGTTACAGGATTAACTAATGAGAATGGGGGAAGAGGTCACGTTACTTTTGTATTCAGACCCAGAATTAAGTGTTGTGGCTGGCAGTGTTAACACTTGAAATCTGTACGGTATTAATAAAGATTTGTAGGGAGCTGGTACACAGCAAAGACAAGACGGGGTATTTATTTGGGCCTATTTCAACAACATCAGACATCAGACATGGCAGGACTCTGAGCATTTTATTATTATTATTACTACTATTGTTTTTTGTCTACCTTCCACTGGTGGTGGAGGGAGGTTGACCGCAGAGTGTAGCAGAAAGCTGTGTAGTGTGCTGGCCCAGTGGTCTGCAGAGGCAGTGCTGGCAGGGGGTTTACAGCTGGTTCAGGCCACGGGTGTCTGCTGGAGCTTGGTCCTGGAAACCTGCTCACCGAGAGTCCTGCACGCCCGGCAGGAAGCCCGGCACTTCTCCTTGGAACCCCAAATGGCAGCAGAGCTGTGGTAGCAGTGGAACCCTGCACAACCGTACTAGAGCTCGATATTTTACGTTACAAAAATACACAGCCACGTTTGGACCAGCAAAGGCAGCCAGCACGATGGCCTGTTGCTTCATCTGTAGTCACATGCTTGTTTACAGCTGCAGGGTAAAGATGGCTTAAAATAAATGCTGTCTTATACCCCTGCTCGGTGTCATCACCTTCCTGCCACGGTGTCTTGTTCGGGAATGAAGTGAGGCTGGCTGCCTGCCTGCCAGCTCGGTGGCTCTGTCTTGCAGGTGCTCTGACACCTCTGCCCACGGATCCCAGGATGGTTGTTCTGGTTGCACAGGTGCTATGCTGTTTCTTGTCCCTTCTCATGGGTCACCTGAGAAGTCTCTGCTTAGAAGGATGCTTTCAGAGGGTCTTGTTCCCTGTGGTGGCAGGGGTGATCCTTGGTGGGTCTCTTCCAACTCAGGATGGTCTGTGGTTCTGTCATATGCATACGTTACAGATCGAATAAATATTGCAATGCATAAATCAGTGTGTATCTACGCTCGGTTTTGATATAAAAAGAGAAAAGTCGATGTCTGTCAAAGTCCTTGATGAGAGCAGAATGGGTACACTGTAGTCCCTCTTCAGCACAGGACCTTTCCCAGGAGAGTGCCCTCCGGGCTAACTTTGCGAGCCTTGGACAGCCAGGCCTGTGAGGAGAAAGGCGTTGCATCTCTCCATGGTTAAGCCTCCTGTTTCCCCTTCTTCCCAGACCTGCCCGCTTCTGAAGCCCGTGGATGTTCAGTGCCTGTCTCCTGCCTGGCTCTGCGCGGGGCTGTGAGGTGCTCCGGCCCCGTCGGGAGGGCTGTGTAGTATTACAGAGTCTCCTTTGCCATTATGTTATGCTTGGAGTAAATCAGTGTGTTACTTTAGCCTTTCACCTCCAAATGTGTACGTGTTGGGGAGGAGGAGCGGGGCGGCAAAACCCTGGATAGGTCAAAACTAAATTCATTTGGTGACTTCATCTGACTCGAGCTGGCTCTCATCCCTGCTGAAACTCCCAAGCCTGCCCGCAGCGTTTTCTGGACTTAAAAGGCGGAAATGGCAGGAGCCAGGAGCATCGGGCGGCTCGCCCTGCCAGAGCTG
>NW_010423811.1:11899-27587 GCF_000710305.1 Buceros rhinoceros silvestris
CTGGGCTGCAGCGTGGCTGCTGTGCAGCCGGGTCATGCCTCCGACACCGTGCCTCAGGTGCCCGGCAATCTGGGTGCCTAGCAGTGTTGATTTTTTTCTTAATCGGGGTTGCTGATTGTTTTTATCCCTGCCTAACCGGGGACAGATGTTTCCCTGGTGTAGAGGCAGGTGGCTGCATCCACATTGTTTTCTCGGGAGTTCACACACCACACTCATGTGGGGCGATGGGCTTGGGGACAAGTTCTCCTCTGCTGCTGGCTTCATCTTCCAGTGAATCTGCATTTGCTAAAGCACTTGTGCACCTACTCTCTGAAAACACAACTATTCACCTCTCATGTAGTGGGAGCAAGAAGACGGGAGGTTCCCCTGTTATTTGCAGAACCCAGGCTTGGCTAGTGCTGCCTCCAAAGGCATCCACCCTTTCTCCACCATGAGGAGAACCCTTAGCACTGCTGTCACCTTGCTTTACAGCTTCTTTTTAACCTCTTAGTAACCCTTCAGCGATGTCTGCATGTATGCTTAGTAATCTCCTATTTTCTGTAAGACAAAAAAAAAAAAGAATAAATGAGAATTAAAGCTCCCATGTGTGTCTTTTGTTCACAGATTAAATGTTGGTTTATTCATCAGCTTTTTTAGTGGTCTCTAGTTACAAAATGATCATAGACCCTCTTCTTTCTAAAATGTGGGTGTTTTTAATTGACTATAGAACATAAGTCTGAGAGTTGTTTTTCTCTGAATCAGCCTTTGAGGGTGGTTTTTGGCACAATTGTCTGTTGCCAAAGGTAGACTAGTTGCCAGTGTCCATTGTGAAAACTTTACAGGTTGAATGTCTTCCTTCAGGGCATGCGAGCAGCAATTCAAGCTTAAGATCTTGAAAGCCTTGGGAGGGAGAGGGTAATAACTGTAAGTAAAAGCAGGTTAGTTTTTTTAGCGTTGCAGTCTTGCCATGCTCACGTTTCTCATTCAGCCCACTTCAAAGGCTTTTGTGGTTCTTCATTAATGAAATGCCTTCCTAATTTGTAGTAACATTAATTTTATACTGAAATTTGAGCATCCTTTCCTCGTGTTAACGAATGCCTGTTGAGTGCTGAGCACTACTGTTGCAGATTGAGGGTGCTGTGCACTGCTGTGGTTCGTTTCTAACCAGAGTCTGACCGTACCTCTGTGGAAACAGTGGGGGCCAAAGAGTCTGAGTTCCTTCCATTTTGTGTAAGGTATTGATGCCTGCCTTTCTTGAAGCTCTATCCTTTGTCAAGAACGTATTTTTTTTAGTTAAGATTTGTTTACTCATAGAAACTGGTAAGGAACCTTTCAGAGTATGCAAATACTTTCAGCCACAATAAAGATACTGTGTGGTTGAGTGTTAATATTGCACTGGAGGCAAAGGTGAACCTTGGAGAATAAAAAGTGCTAATGTAGCTGTAGAGATGGGATGTTTTATGTATTACGTTGCTGTTCAGTTTCAGTGGCAGCAGGTAGTCAGAGAAAAAAAAGATCTTACTTGTGCTGGCAGATCAAAAAAATCAACTTCAAGTGAGTCAGTGAAGGTGGCTTGTCCTCCTTAGGTGCCCTAAAATCTTCCAAGCGCTAAATAATTTTCTTTGGAATTACTAACTCTTTTCGTTTTGGTGAACTACCCCAGTTTCATAACTGGTGAATCAATAAACTTTAAATGATTTTGTTAAAACTGGTTTGTAAAAACTGTGCAGTAGACAGTGTAATGCAGTGCTAGTTATTGGGCCATCTTAGAGGTTTTGGCTCAAATTGTATATATTGTTTGAACACTTCTGTGTTTTCCAGATTTGGGGGAACTGAAGGTCTGAAAATGAACCAGTATTTTTCTGCCTCTCAGATAATAGGGGTTGAGGGGTGCGTGTGTTAGTTTTTCTAAAGCCATATGTACTGCAAAACAGAATTACCATCGGTCTCTATGTTACAGAGTTACTCAGATTTGGGTCTAAACCAGTCCTTGAGACCCATCATAAACATCTATGTAGGTCAGAACATGCCAGCATTGGCAGGCAGCCTCTAATGTAAAAGAACAAAACCTGAAAGTGCCCCAGTCCAGTGAAAGGAAATCTTTTACTCCAACCTCACTTGTGTTTGAACAGGGAACTGCAGTGGGAATAACCGAAAATGTGCTGTTTGCTGTGTTAAATGGTAATCCTGCAGCATTCAAGCAATCCAGATGCACAGGGATTGCCTCAGTCATGCCTAGACTCTGTAGCAGGCTTCACAAATCATTTTAGGTCTTCCAGGTGGATCTGTGTTGTAAAGGTAAAATGGCATTCAGAAGTGAATGAGGTACATGGATAATAAAAGATTTTTAACATTTCAAGGCTGTTTAGTAACATGGGAACAGAGCACAAGAGATTTGATATTCAGCATTTTAGAAGGTGTTAATTTCTCTCAGTGTTAGAACCACAGGATTCTTTCCCGCTTTTTTTTTTTTCCTGTGGCAATACTTCATTGTGATTAATCTTTGCTTGAGTTTCTGACTAGGTTAGAGCCTTTATATTGCTTGCTACCAATACCACTTCAGCTGCAGTGCTCTGGTGTGAGGGCCATGGCCATTGCATTTGCTGGAGTACAGCAGAAGTCAAAAGGAGGGAGAGCAAGAACAGTTTTGTCAGCAATTTGCAGGAGCTTTTTGTGTTGGTTTTTTGTCCTCAGGACTCCTTTCAGTGAAGACAACCTCAAGCATAACCGGCCTCTAAAGGCGATGGCTGAGGCTGTATGCAGTGAGTATTAAAGCAGACAAGGTCCAGCTGCAAACCAGCTACCATTTCAGGATGATAGGAAAGGATGATTTTTCCTTCTACAGGGATGCAGGTTTCTTCCTTCAGGGATTTTTTTTTTTTTCCAGTACCTTTATTCTAGAAAGCCTTTCCAACAGGAGCTGCAGCAGTCTCACTCAGCTACACCCGAGACAGCCTTTCTGCTGTACCTTCTGCTTCAGTAATCTTTGGTGTGAGATCCCTTGTTTTACTGGCAGTATCTATCCTGATGCTATCAGGTGCCAGCTTCCAGAAGGCTCCTCTTTGTATTGTCACGCAGGCTTTCTACGGCGTTTAAAAACTTAATGTCATGCTGTGTCTAACTGTACAAAACAGGAAGGTCTTGGCATGTGCGATGAGTTTTTACACTAGAGAGATTCATTGTTGTAACCCTTCCACTTTTGCCATTATTACTGGTTTGTCGTAGTTCAGCTTCTGCTGTCAGCAATTACTACTTTCTCCCTGGAAAAATAAATATGCCTCTTGCAAAACTGTCCTTAAACACAGCTGGATAGCGCCTTGTAACAGCTGCAGTTATCTGTAGCAAGAGCAGTGGAAAATGCCTAATAGCTGAACATTCAGTGCTGCATGTAATGCGTTAAATTAATACTCTTTTGGGTATAATGTTTCCCATCGGACGTGCTGAGCCTGTGTATTTCTGACTGGGGAAACTGCTTGAGCATATACCTGATTTTCAGCACCTAGCTAATCCTCTGGGCTCAGTCTGTGATGCTTAGTCGTGCGCGTGAAGTGTTTTTCTGAAATGGCCTGGACTAGTATGTGAAGATTCTTCTGTGGCTTGTTTGTATTTATTGGGAATTGTTCTTTCAGGTTGTTGTAAATGAAACAAGGGAGGGTTCTTCGTGGTTAGGCAGTACCGCTGCTAGAGGTTTTTGATCTCCACCGGTGTGCTCTGAAGCAGGGGATAGGATGTGCTGTCTTCAGTCTGCTTTTGTTTACTGTAGAATTGCCAGGCTGTTCTGTGGAAGACCTCAGGTAGATGCTGGTTTTCAGGCTCATTCCAATGTTATGCTTGAGAGCCTTCAGTCTAAACAAGGGAAAGCCTAATGACTCAAAAATGTAAATAATGTTATTGGGAAGTAGTAGTATCTCAGGACATGCAGTCAAGTTGTTAGCTCCTTGGCTGTTCACAGGGTACAGCCTGGGCGTCTCCACCTGTCCAGCTGTGCTCTTGCGTTGCTTTACGGATGTTTATTAATATGTGTTTTGGACCTGGATCACATTTTTGAAAGTAGTTCAGCACTTGGGGAATTTGAGTCCTGTAGAAAACCCAAGCCCAGCTGTGGATGTTGAGCATAGAGGTTCTTGTCTTGTCTTCTCTTTTCTGTTTTTTCAAGGTCTGTCTGTGTGGCAAACAGGATATGTGTGTATCTGTGCACTGAATTAGAACATTCTTACTGTAAAGGAAGCCTTTCCCAGCTGAGTTTATTTAAAACATAACCATTAGGAGGGTGGGGGACAGGAGATGCACAGATACGGTGAACTCCTTCAAGAGAAGAGGCTGTAGAAGATTGAGACCCATTAAAGAGTCACTGCAAATAAATGGCAATGGCACGTTACTGGGTTTTTTAACAGAAATTCTAATTAATTTTGCATAGGTTTGTTTAAAATTGTGTTGATACACCCTCGTGCGTACCCGTTTGTACAAATGCGAAGCTATTGTCTCTCATAGCGTGACCTTTTGTTTGACCCATAGACTGTAATAATTCATTTGCAGACACAGCGTAATTTATATTACAGAAAGCCTGCAGGGTATCATTGAAACCTCAAGGTTATTCACTTTGTTTCCTGAAGCAGAGTGCTCCATGTCATGCACTGCAGCAAAGGAGGCTGTGTGCTCTCCTGCTGCTTGCAGAAGGATAGGTGTTCTTTGCAGTTGCTTTTGGAAAAGGATGATGAGGAAATTTCTGCTTCCTTCCTGCGTGTGGATTTTCTTGATCTTTTTAACAGAGTAGATTTGCTGCTTTCACTTCTGGTAGCTGATGGTTGTTCTGCCTCGAGGGGACCATTAAAATTTGGATGAAGTAGTGGCAGTTACAAATCAGAGTAACTTTATTTCAAATATTAGCATCTAAATATCTTTAGCTTCTTTAGAAGTGAGTGGACTGTTCCATATTGATTTCTTGGTTTAATATTAAACTCACTATTCTGAATCTTAAATGAATATGAAGATCACTGTTAAGTGGTTAACTTGAACCGATGTTGCATACAGTATCAACATTTTTGTTTAATAGTCACAGCAGTAGTAGCTTTCTGTTGGTTCCTTATCTGTATATAAAAAGACTAAAAATACTAAAGTAAAAACTGTCCTAACAATGGCGTTTTAAACTGGGGATGCCATCGGTAACAAAGGTGCTGTTTGCCTGCGCAGTCCCTCCCATCCTGATGTGGGAGCTAAGCTTTTGTGGTTAGCCGTTATGGTGTGGTTTAAAGAGTAAAAGGGCACTCCCTATTTCTAAAACTTTGTTCCTCGTGCTCAGTTCACCCAAGCACTTAGTGTGCCAAGAAAATGACCTTTGCTGACTGTTAGAGTGAATTCAGTGCTGTGTTCGTACAATTAGCTGTGCTGTCTGGGAGCCTGCAGGAAGCACTGAGCAGACTGAGGACAGGCTGATTTCTTCCATGCTTCAGAGGTGCCCGTACAGAAGCGGGTAGATGAGCAGCCTGGTTCTGAATGAATTGCTGGCAGTAGCAGCCTGACTGTTGGAGCATGAATTTTTTGAGCCTATTTTTTCCTCCCTCTCTCCCCCCCCCGTAAAGACTGGAAAGGACAGGAAAGAAAAAGTGTCACAGAACAGTTGCATTAAACTCTTGATGGGCCTTTTTTTCCCCCCCCCCCCCCCCCCCCCCCCTTTTTTCTCCTCCCTCCCATAAGGCACACTTGAGGATTTTGTTTTGTCTCTTAATGTCAGAAGATGGGGACAATTTGGACAACTTTGTGTTTGAGATTTTTTTTCTTAGAAAGTGACCTGTGTTGTGAACTTGTATTCTTGGATTTGAAATTTATTCTCTGTTCTATATACTTACACACTTACACATTACTCAGACAAGTTTCATGCTGGTAGGTTTTTCCACACGTTTTATCTAGGTTGTTCCCGCGTACCTAACTGTGGGCAGGGTTAACCTGCAGTCTTCATGTTCCCTGCAGAATTGCCTAACAGGCTTCAAATGGTTACATCTCTGCAAATTCTCATTCGAAATAGTCCGTGCAGACCTCGGATCCCACAGAGGAGATGCTGCTCTCTCACTGAGAGAAGGTGGCGATCCAAGGCTGAGGTGGCGGGACTGGTACCAAAGCTAGCTGGTTAAGTGTTTGCTACAAGGTGTCACTAGAGACAAAGGTGTGCAGTCCCCATCGAACCCTTTTTTTCCAAGAATAACAGCACAACTTTGATAGTTTTTGAGACACCTCGTAGTTGAATGGTTATTAGCAGACTTCCTGAAGCCCATTAGTCTTGGGATTATTATTTACTCTCTTCATGACTGATCTTGGTTCAGCTCTTTGAAACTATTGATGAGAGAAACTTGAATCTGGTCGTCTTTTCTCTTGGCAATGTCTTGCAACAGAAAGATGTGAGTAGTGTAGAATAACCTGGAATAAAATCCAGTAGTGTATGTTTCCAGTCTGTCTACATGGGGTCCAGTGATAAAAGCTACTATGAATTACCTATTTGCAGAAAAGGGCCTTAGTTAACTAGGAGAATCTATTCAAGAGAAATGTGGCCTTGAAGGCTTTTGTCACAGAGTGCCATTTTGCCAGGCCTGGGTGAAATATCCGAATGCTGTTTGGCTGTGTTCAAGAAGGATTGCTGGCATGACCAATGGGTGAAGGTCTGACTTGATAAGAGACTTGGAAGATTGATTTGTTTAATCTAGGCTACCTGGGCATTGGGACAGGCTCTGACTGGTGTCCCTAACACATTATAAAACCAGCTCTGCGGAAGAAAAAGCCATTAGAGCTGGAGGTTCATGTTGGCAGAAGAACAAATGGATTTAAGCTGGAAATGTTCCTAATGATTTAGAAGAATTGGGCTTCTCAGCAGCTTCCAACAAGATGGTTGGGAGTGCAAGTCTCTGTTACTTCCAGGGTAGAGGTTGGGAAATTGATAAAAAAGATCATCAGAGAATGAAAACTAAGCCTCTGTTCTCAGTAAGCAGGAGAAGGTTGTGCAGTGATGCAGCATTTCCTTCCCTTTTTTTTTTTAACAAGAAGCATAAATTCATTGTATCCAGAAAACGATTACCAAAATGTTAAAAATATGTTTTGTTCTTTTTTTTCCTAGTTGGGGAATGGCTGTCAACGTGTATTCTACCTCTATAACCCAAGAGACTATGAGCAGACATGACATCATCGCATGGGTTAATGATATATTAGCTTTAAACTACACAAAAGTCGAACAACTCTGTTCAGGTAAGAAAGCGCAGTATGCTCGGGAAATGTTTATTCTAAAACCACTTTAAAAGCCTCATTTGTTGAAAATAGGTAACTGTGACATAGAGCAGTTACTCAGAGAAAAGAAACTGCTGTACGCACCACGGAAGCATTTTTGTGTTCGTGTTGATCACGGGAAGATAAGGTGCCTTGAGAAAGCATAACAAACGCAGAGGTGAACGGGAGAAATGTAGCCAAAGATACACCAAAGTAATAAAAAGGGTGACTAAGCAAGGAAAGAACACAGTGATAAACTTTTCTGTTTTTAAAGCTGCTGGGGTGGTATCTTTTCAAATGGAGAGTGGACCTAGCTGAAATAGAGACAAGTAGAGACCCAACACTCCAGGTGACTCCGCCCCAGCACCTTTTTCTTCCTGGCGAGGATCCTCAAATCCCTGCTGATGCTTGCAGGAAAAAAGCACAAGTGTGGCTGTGAAGAAAAACATGGATTTGAGGAAATGAGCCTTTAGCTGCTGTGAGGGCTTCAGAAGTTTGTCAAGAAAATCTGCCTGTTTCTCTTTAGATGTAACTGAACTCTTGTTGTAAGTAAATCTGGTAACGAACCCTGAAAAAATGGTAACGGTTTGAATACTGTGGACAGTTTGGTTAATCAGAGTGGCAACTACAAGATACATGTTAAACAGCACGTCTGTAACTAGATCATGACTAGAAATGACACAGACAAAGGCTGATGCTTCACTGAGGATACAGAGGCCCCTGGGGAGTGATTCTTTCTGATTTCTTACTGTGTTTTTTAATTTTGAAGATGTTTGTGTTGGAAAATATCTAACTTAGATCACTACTTCCAGACAACTGACATGCTGGGAATATCTTGCCTATGAAGACAATGCTCTAAGTACATAGAACTGAAACCACATTACCACATTTGAGCTATTTACTGGTCCAGCTGAAATGCATAAATGGGGTCTTATATATCTGAATTTCCCTACTGTTCTGGGTATATTTTCTCTCAGAGATGTCCCTGGAAAGGTACAGAACATCTTTGGAGGATGATAGCCTCATAGCCTCCTCTAAAAACTTAAATCTCAGCTGCAGAAGCAGGCTTGCACATGACTGTAAATTGAGGTTGAAGTAGTGCAGGTTAAAGTGCACGTAACTAACTGATACAACCAAAATAACTACAGACAAAGAACATGAGAAAAAACCTTTTTAACAGTTACTAAACTTGAAATTGAAATGTTATTTTTAGCTATTGTTTTATTTATATGTTTGGAAATCAGCCTAAGTATTTTCTTTTGGTGAATTCTACATAAAGGAAATACTCAGTGGGGACGTGTGTGCACGTGTGTGTAAATATGGGTGGCTGTATATATAGCTCTCTCTAAACATAGCTATGTATATGTGCACACACTTATAAGGAGATAGAAAAATAGAAGAAAGTGGACATTTTCATCCCAAAATACCCAGTGTTTTCCATTGTTTGAAACAGGAAGTGTACTAGACAAGTTATTGACTTGTTCCTGCATAGCTATTTATATGCTCATGAACAGTTGAAAGGAAACTTTTAAAGTGATTTCTCCATCACGTTAAATGTGTGTGGGCTTACCAAAAGAAAAAAAAAAGGACAAACATGCACACACACCCCCTTCCCAAACTAAGGGAGCAAATTTTGATTATGCATAATGAAAATTATCTCAGAATTATCAAATGCATTATCTCAGAATAAAATGAGATAAAGATACTTTAGAAGATCAGATTGAGACACTTCAACGAGGTGGGGCAGGCAAGAGAAAAGTGTTGAAAATTGTCACAAACCCGCTGTCCCATTTCATTACACAGCTGCTTATACAACTTCTTCTGTGACCTCGAGTGAGGATTCTGGGACATACCACAAGGGAAAAGCTGAAAAAAGATCGTCTCATTTAGAGCTCTTACTCCATCCTTAAATCTTTTCTTCCTTTAGAACTTCCTGGACTATACTAATTGCTGTTGTTACCTGATGCTTTTACACTCATATCTTAACGGGTCGAAGCTGTAAACTTGCATTTCCCCATTTGGTTTGATAGTGGAGCTTGACGCTTACACATTCTTCCTTTGATGTTAATGTTCGTTACAGTCCCAGAAGGAGGTTTACTAGCTCCTTATCTGAAGCAGCATTCTAGCACAGTCCTTCCTGCGGTCTGGAGGACTTTATTCTCTGAACTGTTGAATCCAAACTCTGCTAGATTATTGCAGACAGAGCACAGCAGCACTGAGGACTAGATCCTTTCCATTTGAGACTGCAGAGTCCATTTCTCACGTGCAAGAGATGCACGCGTAGGGATGGAACATAAAGTGGACAAGAAGCTTTGGGGATCTTTTTTTGCGTTCAATATAGTTTACTATGTAAACTCCAGGTAGTTTATTTAATGTACGTATAGTTTGTTTAGTGTACTTCCAGTGTGGTGTCATGGGTTAAGGCTGGTCATGCAGTTTACAGGATGGAGACTAGGGGAACAATAGCGCAGGCAGAACACCGGCAAGCACGGTGTGGGCCATAGTTTGAGAACGGCCAGTCGAACTCATTTGTTCTGGCGTTCCTTTGCCTGATCTTCCTTGAAGCATTGGCAGCTTTCATGCGGCTTAATGTTAGTTTCCATCGAGTATGAGCATTTCTCCAGGACTTGAGAGAAGGAATATGTAGGGGAACTCTTTACAGCTATGAAGCATTTCACAACGTTAACAGGGAGCTGCAGAGCCTCTGTAACTGAGGTTTTATAACCTACTATAAAACTGTGCAGACATTTTCTTATTTTTTTGCAAAAAAGCATTAAAATGCATCATGCTGTTATATGACTATTCAGATCTTGTTCACTTTTATTAATGAGGAGCAATCAAGAGGCCAAAAAAAGCGGGAGTGGGAAGGGGAAGATGCTGTCTGAATGAAAAGCTCGAAGGCGTTATTTTTGGAGGCATGAGCTCTGTTCACTCGTGTTCAGCACTGGGTTGTGAGACCTCCTGGGTGCGCACGTTTTGCAGCCAGCCTAGCAATAATTTTGGACATTCTGAGCTTAAGCAAGAAGGAATAACGTGACATTCTGCCTTTACTAAAGACTTACTCAGAGCATATCTAAAGCTCAATGTGACAGTTTGTAATAAAGATGGAACAAGCGATCAGACCTTCTTTTTCTCACTGCTGTGGATGAGTAGCTTTGATAACAAACGTGCTGTAGCAATACCAGCCTATTCCCCAACGCCAGTTACAGGAACAGAGCTGCTAGGATGAGGAGCAGCAAAAGAAGAGGCTGTCTTAGTCATAAAGTATTTGTGTTCTTTGGGAGTCTTAGATGTGTTTTTTGTCTCTGCTAAGTAGGCCGAGCAAAGTGCAGTGTCCCCGGAGCTTTCTGAATGCCTGCTGTAGTAGTGATGTGCCAAAAAGGCCAGGTTATGGGTGGATGCAGCCCTGGAAGGTCTAAATTTAAGCTTGCAGCTCCTCTGGTACTTTAGTTTTGACAGCTCGAGGCAGAAAATCTCTCTGAGCATTTCAAAGCGATACAATTCTCTTTGCTTTAGGTGAGTGTCGTTCTGTCAGTGTTTGGTCCCCGAGTTTGACTTTCTGCAAGGCTGTTAACCTGAATATGAACTTTATAACCCGTGGTTTTAATTGAAGACACAGTGCATTGCCGTTTGATGGGCAATGGACTTGAGAGCATTTAATTTAATATGTGGATGAAAAATAATAGAGAACAACTGTGTGGATTTAATGCAGTAGGATCCCGTGTGCAGCACCCGTAGTCTTGGGGAAGAGGAGTTGTGAGTGAATTATGACACTAGTTGTTTCTTGGGAGCCATGCTATTTTTGTGATGAATACACAGTGGCTTCCTAAAGAATTTTGACTAAAGAGCTTATAACTGCGTTTGCTTGACTAAGGCTGTTTTTCATCTATAGGGAATACCAAGTGAACGTGTTACGGGGCGTTTCATGAGTGTTTGGCTGCTGCGTGAGAGTGTATTCAAAATAAGAGTCAGGCAGGAGGCTGTAATAGAGGGCTTGCTTGGGGATTCAAAGGGAACAATGCAAAGCGTGCAAGCTATAGAAATTCTGAGCAAGGGAGGTAGAAATGGTAAATGTATCTAGAAAGGAAAAGGCAGCCTAAAGTGAGGAATAATTTATAGCTTAGCTTATACTTGTGTGATCCTTTGAGGTTAAGGAGATACAGAATCTCCCGCCACCCCCTCCTGCATTTGAAAAATCTCAGTAGAATTATAAACTTGCAAATTGTCTGGCCTCCAGTGCATACAGACCTTCTGTCTTTCAGGATTTGTATGCAAGGATCAAGGATTAAATGCAGGGTGGCTTTTTTTCCTTGCTTTTAATAAATGACCATATTACAGAGTGAGCATGTGGTCTGGCACGTTCAAATTTTAGACTGTGGTGCTTTCTCTGCAGATGCCCTGGGTGTTGCCACAGGGAATTTTTCATGTGGTGACTGCTGTAACTGGTACCATATCTCAGCTGGCATTCCTCCAATAAAAATATATAGTCCCTTCATACGTATATTTTGTTGGTATTCCACCACCCCAGTCTGAGGAAGGCAGGCAGTGTGCTGATATGGCAGATGTCGTTCTTTGATTTTGTGTGTCCTCTGCAGCTCAGGATTTGGGAGAGGGCTCCATTACAGCCTCTGCAGGCTGTTGTCACTTGGAAGCAGTGCTGTGCATGGAGGAGGGTTGTTCCTGGCTTGCGAAGGGTGTCTGAGGTGTTTGGCTTCCAGGGGCTGCACGCTAGGGTTCTACACCATGGGACTGGCCAGCAGACCCAAGCCCTGGCAGCGTTTGCTTGCAAGGTGCCCATCACGCAGCCAGTCCCACCCAGCCCTGGGCCCCTTGGTGCTGGGCTCCTCTGTGGGAGCAGACTCTTCTCTCCTTCACACAGCAAAGATGCTTCAGAGCAGGGCTGAGGTGACTGGAGAAGGGTGCTGGCCAGACAGAGAGATGGTGAGAAGGGCTTTGTCTTCTGCATGTCACTTGTGTGTATATACGTGCAAACGGTGTATTCTGTGGTTTAGCTGCATAGGATTAGGGTTTTTTCATGTCTCAGAAGGTGTATTTTGCTCAGTGCCTCTATAAACCCATAATTTCCCGTATGACTAAAATGTGCATTATAGGAACCTGTTGGAGCAGCTGGTGCCAGCATGATTTCTGTACAACCCAGTGTGCGGGTGCCTGCAAAGCTGAATCATGTTTTGACATTGGTGGTTTGGGCTATTTTCCAGTTTGTAGCCTTGCAAAGGCTGGGTGTATAGAGCAACTTGGAAACATGATTAAAACATGACTTGATCCCATTTGCACTCTGTAACCAAGCCATGTTTCAAGGAACTGGCATGTTGTCCTGAGGTCGTGCAATGCAGAGGATGCTTAGTGTCAGCGGCTCTAATGTCTTCCACATGATGTTTAGGATTAGAGGGGTACCATGGATGTTAATGATAGGATTGAAGATGCTTTTCAAACCTCTTAGAGGAAGCTTGCAAAGCAGTATCATGAGATTTTCAGCCAAAAATATGCTTTTTTTTTTTTTTTTTAAATGTCACAGACTCAGAGAATGATAGAGGTTGAAAGGGACCTCTGGAGATTGTCTAGTCCAAACCCCTGCTAAAGCAGGTTCATCCAGGGCAGGTTGCACAGGAGGGCATCCCTGTGGGTTTTGAGTATCTCCAGAGAAGATGTTCTGCAGCCTGTTCTAGTGCTCTGTCACCCTCAAAGTAAAGATTTTTTTTTTTTTTTTTTCCCCCTATGTTTAAGTGAATCTTCTGCGTTCCTGTTTGTGCCCGTTGACCTTTGTCCTGTTGCTGGGCACCACTGAAAAAGAGTCTGGCCACATCCTCTTGACACCTGCCCTTTAGATAGTGGTTAGATCCCCCCTCAGTCTTCTTTTCTCCAGGCTAAACAGCCCCAGGTCTCTCAGCCTTTCCTCGTAAGAGAGATGAACGTTCAAGTCCCCTCATCTTTGTAGCCCTCCACTGGATTCTTTCCAGTAGATCCTTGTCTCTGTTGAACTGGAGAGCCTGAACTGGAGCCAGTATTCCAGATGTGACCTCACTAGGGTGGAGTAGAAGGGCAGGAGAACCATCCTGGACCTGCTGGCCACACTCTTCTTACTGCAGCCCAGGATACCATTTGCCTTGGCCACCAGAGCAAGCAGAGAAGCAGGAACAGCACTTGAACATGGTGTTTACTTTCTTAAATTACTACTGAGTTGCTCATAGCACTCACTTGCAGCCAGTGGCTTGATCTCCCCCTTTTGAAAGAGCTTGTTAGATTTTTCGTGCTACTTCAAGTCATGATGAGTTACACAGCTATTTCAAGTTAAATTAGAACCGTGTTTTCTGAAATTGTTCTGATTTCCCCATTTAAAAATTAATGAATTCCAAAATAAATTATTGCTAGAAATTATGTATTAAAACCTCTGCTGTGTATAATTTATGAGCAGCTTAATGAAGAAGAGAATACAAATTAACACGGGGAAGCCTTCCTCCCACGTGTGTTATTTAAAATGATCAGTGGATATTCTGGATTATGTCGTACAAATGCCCCACTTGTGTGGTTAGGACTTTCTGAAGCAGTTGTCAGTTAGTTGTTTGTATCTCAGTGACCACTGGTAAGGTTGGTAGGAGGAGCATAGTTCTGTAGGCTGTTTCCTGTGGTGGGTGTTGCTTTCAGAAGCTCCCATCCCTATGCGGGCACTCGCTCTGCCCTCATTGAGGCAGCTGTGCTCACGCAACTACATGCGGGAGAGCAGGGTTGTGCTCTAATCTGCATTGGTTTTATTTTTTCTTCAGTGCCCTCCCAAGACTGTTGCTGGGAATTGTGAAGCTCATGTCAGAATGGCTTCATTGACACACAGCCCCATGAACGTTTGCTTCTCTGCAACTAAGCAGGCAGTAAATTGATGAGGGCTTGAATGTTCACCAGGAAATGGGCTGAAACCGCTTAAATCAGGAAGATTTTTTTAATTGGAGAAATAGAGTTGTGTTGACCGATATCCTAGGTCGTATAGGTGCTGCTGGAAACGCAAATGGTCTGCAATGGAGAGTGCTCCACATGAACTGTGCTATTCTTAAACGTGTGGCTATATGTAACACAGCTGTATGCTCGCAGGCATGCCCAGGTTTTAAAAAAGATAAATCCTTGAGTGGCACTAGAGAACATCTGGATTTGAAAGCTAAACAAAAATCTGTGCTCTGGTATCTAAGGCAAAAGCCTTCTGCTGTGTATCTACCTTAACATCTCTCCTGGGAAGCAGTCCTAGGAAGCCCGAGGTGACCGACAAGCCGCGTGTGCTGCTGTGCTGTGCACAATGATTACTGGCACCTATGGGGTTTTTTTCCCCCTTTTCTTATCAAAATATGAGGTCACCCATGCTCCTTGCAAGGTTTACTGCCTTTTCCTCGTTGTTGTCCCAGGCACAGAACGGGTGGGTGTGTGCGGTTGCCCATCGGCGTTAGCAGTCATTGCTCTAGTGAGCTGAAGTAGGGATGACCAACACGCATACAAATCATCCTGTAGTTTCCAAATGCGTGGTCAAGTTGTGGCAGCTTTGGAGGGAATGAATGATTTGAAGGAATTTGTATCTAATGTGACTGGGTATATGTTTTTAAATGTTCTGAAAAATATTTCCTTAACGCAAGCAAACAAAAAATACTTATAAATGACAGAAAAAGGTATGGTCAGCCTTTTTCCCAAATGGGATTTTTCCAGAATTGAATATGTGTAAATCAAACCGAAGCCTGGTTAAAAGGTTTGAACTTGAATTGCACGCCATTGTAGAACAAAATTCTTACTAAGCATTTATAACAAATTTCAAATGCTCTTAGCTCCTTTTGCTGTGGTTTGGATGTCAGAGTTAAAATAAAGCAGCCTCCACGCAGACAGGCTCTGGCTTTTCCTGGGCCCGTTGTTGGCTGGTGTGGGTTTACGTGACTTTCTGGGATCTTGCTCCCACACGCGGCAGGGATGAGTGGGGAGGGGCAGAGTCTTCTGACATTTGGTGTGAAGGATTGACCTGACGACCACTATAGCTGACAAATACTAACTTGGCAATACTTGTATCAAATTATCTCTACGAAATGTTTATGTACTAACTACAGTGTGTTGAGGTTTGTTTGCAAATAGTATTTTCTTTTTCCTTTGTAAATATATGAACAGAAATGCCAAAACCCTCAAGGATCTAATCTTGCTCTCCAGCTGAAATCTAGGAGGTTTACTGAGCACTAAAAACTTGTAGCAAACAGGATTCTCTTGGCTTCATTATCTCTTTTAGTTTTCTTGTGCTTTAAATAGAAGCAGAAGTATTTTTGATTGTCAAGAAAACACTTGTTTGCATTTGTGGATTCATCAGCCTCCAGATGGAAGAGGAGAAAGGAGAAAAACTGAAAATCTGTAACGATGCAGAGTGCATATGCTTCAGAGCAAGACGAGTCAGGATGGACAGTCTGGGAAGGAAACAGTTGCAGGGAAA
>NW_010423811.1:27669-33512 GCF_000710305.1 Buceros rhinoceros silvestris
GGGAAAGAGAAGTATAGGACAAAAGGTAGCATGAGTTCAGCGTTGTTTACTGCAAGGGGAACTAGTGAAAGATTGTCTACAACTCTGAAAATGCTGTAACAATACTCTGACAGATTTGGAAGAAATTTTCAGCTTTCTGCATGTGACAAAACTCTTTAATCATAATAGCTTTAAACAACCACCTTTTCAATTTTTGGTTTGATCTTTTGCACCTTAATTCTGCCCCAGCATACCTTCTCCTCCCCTGGCAGCTGCCTGCCCAGCTCCATGGGCCCCAGTGCTCTCGTTGGTGTCGCTGCCCTGAGCCTGGTGTGGGAAGTCCTGCCAGCACCTGCGAACGCTGCGATGCTGCTGGGCTCTTTCGCTCACTAACGGAGCCCACAGCAGCTGCTGGGGCTGTCGTCAGCACAAACCGTGTTTGCAGCTTGGTTTTGGAGTCTGGCCTGTGAATAGCTGCTGTAACTAATGGCCGCGTCAATATTCTAGATCAAAACACAAAAGGACTTTTAGCCAGGGATTCTAAATGGCTTGTTAGCCAGTAGAGGGTAAGAGGTTTTCAACACTGATCCCTCCTCTGCTGTGCTACTAGCTGTAGTTTTCATCTTTCATTGGAGTAGATTTCAAATTATTTCTGTGTGTGTGTGTACGTGCGCGTTTATGCATATGAAAGTTTTTTGGTCATAGAGACAGATTTATTGTGAGAGCCATTCTGGACAGTAGTATGTTTTCAGCTCCTCTGTGCAGATTCGTTAAGATTTTGGTTGGGTGGTTTTCTTATTATTATCATTCAGGGGTTTGGTTGCTTTTTTTTCCAGAAAATGTAGGAGAGCTTTTAAGTCTTGAATGAAATATAGTGGCATAAAAATCCTTTTGTTCATGTAAATTATGCAAAAGGTATGTTACAAGCTGCGATATTATCTCTGCTGCCATTTTCTTTATATTCTGTTAAAAATATTCCTTTCCTGCAACACACCTGCACTGGAAGCATCAGCTGTAAATTGAATAGGTCTAAAGCACTGTCCAGTACGCACAGGATCACATCTGTCTGCTGTGGGTGCAAGGCAGAGGCATCACAGTCCTGCACCACTGAAGCAGGGCTGCTCTTTCCGCTGCCTCCAGGAAATCTCAGCTGTGGGCAGCGGAGAAAGTAGTGTCCCCGTTCTGCTGCGCTGACGTTTAACATCCAGATGCAGTGCGACACTTACAAGCTATAGGGGCTAAAATCTTAAGTTATAAATAAATACCTGTATGATATTAAATATGTACCTAACCTCCGTGTCCAAAATCGGGTAGTCCCAGTTGACTGTCCTGGTACTTTGATTTTTTCCTGTTGCTGTGGTAGGCAGGTCTCTGCCTTTTGGGAGCCAGGAAGAGTTTCTTCTCATTGTAGCTCAGTGTTTAGTCCATGTTTGTATGCTGCCTGTACACTTCAGGAAAGAGCGTTTGGATCAGTTGTGTTTGCCACTGTAATAAAATCCTCCTGTTAGGGAAACAGCCCGGCAGCCAGCTTCAGTGTGGTATCCGAGACCAGGTTCCTGCTGTCCTGTGGACGTAGTCCAGCGTGTCCTGCCCGCGGGTGCTGCGCAGACCCAGGACCACCTCCTGGCTGGCAAACGCTCAGAAACAGCTGCCAGCGCCATGGGAAGGAAACAGGGAAATACCGTAACAAGAGTCTTAAACCGAGTAAGACTCTGTCTAAAGGCGTGCAGAAGGAATTTGCATTAGCAGCAGCAGGGGAAAATCTCATGTGAACACTTTGGGTTTCTAGTTTTCTAAAAGGATCTAGATGAAAGGTTGCGCAGTGCATTTTCAGGGCCTCCAGGCAATTACTTAGATACCAGAGTAAAGCTTATAATTGGGGTATGAGGAGGATGAAAGGACAGAGTTAGGAACAAATTCAATTTATAACATGAAATGATTGCGTAATAATCCTTTTGCATTAAATTAAATAGTAATAAATGTAGTCAAGCCATGCATTATCTGTATATCCATGCTTTTAATTGTAATGTCATTTTTCTGTTGCCTCATATACCAGTTCTCTTGCTAAGGATAAGTTTTGAATGACTAATTTTGTTTGTATAGTTTTCTGTAAGAAGATGGAAATTTGTCATCTGATGTTTGTAACTTGCCAGAAGGCTCCTTTTCCTTTAGGGAATATTTTACTTTGATTCCTAATCATATCAAAACCATTGCAAACAGCTAAGCACAAGGTGTTCTTGAGAAATCAGATTTTTTTTTTAATAACAACTTCTCCCCTCAAAGCTAAGCAATGTGAAGAGAATATTTCTTAAAGTAGTGGTGTTCAGCTGTGAAGCTTGATCTTGGTTTTGCTAGCAAAACTCCTCTATCAGTATTTTGGGAACCGTTTTGGACTCTGCTTTTATACTCTGCTTTGCTTTGGGGGAATTTATGAGCTCTGTAAGCCTTAATACGATGCTTGAGTGGATACAGAGAATGAGAACTACCTCATGCATAATGTTAGTCCCGTCAAAACGCATGCGTACCCATGGATAAAAGTGTCTTTAAGTTATTGTTGCCTCTCCTGTAAAACTGGGCAAGCCAGGTGTCCGTCTTGTTAATTTAGTTTCTATGAGCCCTCGGCAGAAGTATTTTTCGATAAAAATCATTGTCGTTGATACTGGGCTGAACCGTTAGGTGAGATCTGGACAGTTGTTTGTCAAAACCAATCTGTTCCAAATACACAACAGTCTTTTTTGCGGAGAACTGTACAGCTCCAGAAATGGACTTCACTGAGTCTTTGCTGAGTACAAAGCATTTTGTAGAAGACTCTCTTCTGTTAGCAGTACCCAGTTCACTGTTTAGAAATTCTCCCGTGGAGTTGCTGCTGTGCATGGGATTAGTTATGCGCACACAGGGGCACATACACTTCTGCCTACTACTACCTAAGTTCAGATAGTCCTTGAAAGTTGAACTTAGGAATCTTATTGTTTTGAGTGAGAACTAAAGCTGGCGGCCCAGCTTCTGACATCTCTGGGTGGATTACGCTAAAGTCGGCTTCTTTAAATGCTTTTCTCAGGAGATAAAAATCAGTGGGAACTGTCTAGTATGTTTTAACAAGCTGGAGCTTTACAATTTATTTTTTTTAAATCACGGTTTGATGTAATCTTTAATGATTGCCTTGAACTTGATTGGCATTTGGCTACAAGTGCCAGAAGAAAGACGATCTTGGCTTGGTTGAATTCAGGGGGCTGTGAGAATTGAGGGAGCTTAAGAGATTTCCACTTTGACTGTGATCTTCTCACTGTATGGGCAGTCCCACTGTGTATAGGGACTCCAAGAACATCCGTTTTAAACAGAAGAAGGATTTACTTTGCATTAGTCATGGTGGTTCTTCAGATGCTACACAACAGTGCATCATGCACCCATGTTGAATGGAAAAAACCCGCATTAATATCTCACACCGCTCAACGTACAGTAGACAAGTAGGTCTTGGGCGCGTAGTGTTAGGCTGAATTACAGCAGGGACACGTTCGGCACGGTTGCTTTCTGCTCATACTTTCTGCTAATGATGTTAAACGCTGTTTGGTCTTAGCTGGGTGCATCTGGATTAACATCAACGCGTTCTCTTGTTATAGGAGCAGCTTATTGCCAGTTCATGGACATGTTGTTCCCAGGGTGCATTAGCTTGAAGAAAGTAAAGTTTCAAGCAAAGCTGGAGCATGAATACATTCACAACTTCAAACTTCTGCAGGCATCGTTTAAAAGAATGAATGTGGATAAGGTAGGCACTCTGTGTTTGTATTTCAGTCACTACAGGTGTCAAAAGTTGTACTAACTGGGTAAAATCAATAAATAGGTGAAACAGACTCCACAGTAGTTCAAGTCCACTTTTTCAACCTCAGACTGAGACCTGGAGTTACAAGTTGCACATGAAGGTGTTCTTCTTGACCTTTCAGCATCTGAAAAGGGTATTTGGGCATAAAAGAAGAAATTTGGCATGCTCCATTTAGGTGCAAACTGAAAATTGAGTCAATGTATCCACTGAGAAATTGTGCAACCTAACTGGTTATATTTTAATATCAGAGACCCTTTTGATAAAGTACCATGTGTTGGAAATTCCTTACCATCAGTCACCTTTAATTTTAGATACAGTGAAACTACTGATGACCTGACTTTCCAACAAAGTATCTTGGGAATATGCGGTTCTTACAAGTATTGCATGTTTCTTGTCCAAAACAGGGTTTAAGGAATTTAAATTATGCAAGTGCTGGAGTAATTTACCCAGTGATTTAATAGGTTGGATACCACATGTGATCTGGTAGGATTGAAAATGGAAGTCTCTTAGAAAATGGCTTGTTCAACCATAAGGTATTGGTTTATGCTTGAATGTGAGAGTTTGATGGACTCATGAATATGAATTTCTGTGTTGACAGGAATTAATAATGAAAACTGTCATACTTTCAGTTTTTCACAGATGCACTATCTTGATACCATTTGAAGGTTCTGCTCTGGCTTTTAGTGTTGCCTAATTCTGAAATTTAAGTGATATTAAAAGAGAGTCCCATAAGACTTTTATAAAGCACTGGAAGACCCTCATTGTTTCCTGAAACGTTGTGGTGGCTTCTATTTACAGTGTGATTTCCTAGTGAAACATTGGAAAAACAGAGTTAATTTTTCTCTAGGGAGCAAACTTACTCTACCTGCTCAATGTGGAGTTAAGATACAAATGGAACAGCCTGAAAGGACTTGCAAAATGCTGCATTAACACTTGCAGGGGTGTCATAGATTTACAAGTACAGTTGGCTTAACCTTGAAGAAGAAATGCAGATTGCCATGGTTTTAGGTACCCTTTTTCCAGTGTAAATCGCATGCATTCAGGAGGCATTAAGACCATATGACGTGGCTCTTTAATCAGCTGCGTGAATTAAACAAGGCAGGACAACCCTCCTTCTGCAGCTGTAGACCCTGTCTGCCCTCAGTGCCTGGGAAGCTGATACTGATGTCTGGGAAGTGATACTGGCCCAAGACACCTTTTGGACATTTCATTTCTGCAGAAAAATTTGCAGGATATAGATTTGGAGACATCTTTATGGTCTTTCTTTTGTTCTGCTAAAATTTTATAGGCATTTAGGACAACCTCTGCATGTCCAGAATCTGTTCTATGTATAACTATATATGGAATGGAAAAAAATTACAAGGTTAAAACCTCAGGGTTAGTTCGTATGATGAACACGTACTATCAAAATGTAGGTTGGTTTGAACTTCAGCACATCTTGGAAAAGCTCCTGGGTTTTTTTTGTAGTTCAGTCAGTAGGGCAGAGAGCAAGAAACTCCTGTTTGGACCTTTGGAAGACTTGTTCATTTTTAGTATGCCCAACTGTAGCCTGTCCATAAAAAAACAGAAATCCCTGGTTAGCTGAATACAGTATTACTCCCAGAACAGCTTCATTCATGGTGGCTGCCACTGCAGTAAGAAAGGAGTAACTCTGTGCAGGAGCAGTTAAAAAGGCTGACGTATACCCCCTGCAGAGCCACTTCAAAGGCTGGGTCTTGTTTTTATTTTGGTTTTATTTCTTAAGAGGACTTGCAAATCCACCATAATTCCCATTCTTCTAGGAAGAAAATGATGGCAGAGGAATATATGCTGATATAGTTAGATTTTTTTCAAATAAGTGTGTATATGATTTTTTTTTTTTTTAATTTAAAAATGGCAGTGATATATTTTTGGAACCTTTATTCCACCTTTCAGGTAATTCCCGTGGAAAAACTGGTTAAAGGGCGCTTCCAAGACAACTTAGATTTCATTCAATGGTTTAAGAAGTTCTTTGATGCTAACTATGATGGGAAGGAGTATGATCCTGTGGAAGCTCGACAAGGCCAAG
>NW_010423811.1:33611-37666 GCF_000710305.1 Buceros rhinoceros silvestris
CTTCCCCCACCAGATCCTGGAGAACAGATCTTCAACCTGCCCAAAAAGTCTCACCATGCAAACTCTCCAACTGCAGGTATTTTGCCTCTTAAGGAAATCTGGTTTTGTCTCTGAAGACAATTATAAGCTGTGATCCAGCTTACATAAGTACTAGTTTAAAATTATTGCCTTGTGTGGGCTGGCGATTCTTTGTTACCTTTTTATAGGCTTAGCATCTGAGGTGGCAGAAGGTAACTTCTTGTGGCTTGCTCTAGTTTGGCCCAGTCCTTTCGAGCATGGGGTCTTTTCCGTTGAACTCTTGGTGTAAATGACGAGGATTCTGGTGATGTCCGATAGTGGAGAAAAAAGCATCTAACATTGCTGCTGAATGTGGTATGGGCACGTGTATTCAAGAACCTTAAATGGAGTGTGCTGCTCTCTCACTCCTCCACCCTTACAGGAAATTGCTAGCACAAGCGGATTTCTTCCTTATTTTTTATGGTGAGTGAGATGCTTCCAAATGTTAAGGGCTGACCAGAAGGACAAAATGTATTTGTCTGTGTTTTTGTATGTGCTTATTGTTCAGGTTCACTAGTCCTCTTAAATGAACGACATACAACTATTGCTCTTTCTCAAAGATACCTCTGTCTTCTAACTTTTTATTTTGCATTTGCGCTGGGTTTTGCTAAGATAGAGTTAACTTTTTTCATAGACGATTGTATGGCGCTATGTTTTGGATTTGTGACCAGAACAGCGTTGAGTCTTACGGATATTCTAGATTCTGCTGGTCAGTGCTTGCACGGTGTCAAGGCCTTTTCTGTTCCTCACACTGCCTTGCCAGCAAGTGGGCTGGGGGTGAGCAAGAAATATGGAGGGCACACAGCTGGGACAGCTGACCCCACCCGACCAGAGGGATATTCCAGACCATATGATGTCATGCTCAGCAACAAAAGCTTGGACAAGAAAGAGAAAGAAGGGGGGATATTTGAAGTTATGGCACTCGTTTTCCCAAGTCACCGTTATGTGTGACGCAGCCCGGCTTTCCTGGAGCTGGCTGAGCACCTGCCTGCCCACGGGACGTGGTGAAAGAATTCCTTGTCCTGCTTTGCTTGTGTGTGTGACTTTTGCTTTGCATATTGAACTGTCTTTATCTCAACCCCTGTGTTTTCTCTTTTTTGCCCTCTGATTCTCTGCCCCATCCTGCCTGGGGGTTAAATCACAACAGTGTTTCTGGAACAGGCCAAAGGACTATGCCTGATCTTGGGTGTTTATGTAACATGGACATGACTGGTCACTAAGCAGATGCCATTTGCGGATAACCGAGAGTTAAGTGAACAGGCGAGCAGCTAGCTTTTAAAAAAAAAAAAAAAAGACTAAACCAGTGTTACTGGGATTGATTGCCTGTATGGGTTTGAGCATACAGAAACGCGCGTGCACTTACTGGTTTGTCCTGGGTTTACCTTTCCACGCTAAGCCATTCCTCCAATATGCATAAATTTTCAGTTGTGACCTGTCTTCTCATGGGCTCAGATACACACCAGTGCTGGCAAAGGGAAGGGGCGGGTGTGAGGCACCCTCAGTTTTAGGCTGGCTTACGCTCTGGAATCATACCCGGATTTCAGCATTCTGCTCTGATCTCTTCTGACGTCAGAGTGGGCTGTACTTGGCCACATGCCTTCAGCTCATTAGTGCTTCCAGGAAGCTGAGCACCTAATAGCAGGGCAATGCTACTCTGGGCTTCTAAAGCTCCTTTACATCTTTGTTTTGCAACATCTCATGTCTGAACTTTCGAATTTCAGGGACTGGTATGTTGTGATTTCCCATGTGATGATGTCTTGCACTCTCTTTGAAAACAAGGTTGTTACCCAAGTGCTAATGTCACAATGTCCAATTGAGAAATTGGAAAAGACACTTTTATTGAATACAGACCTCACCATGCTTGTTAATTCTTCTTGCAGATGTTACCAAAGTCACAAATGTGTCATCCAAATTAAAAGCTGTGGAGGTGATGCTCCTAGAGAAATAGAATAGCTACTGGAGTGGAACCAGCCAGCTGATACGGAGGATAATGCTGGGATCTTGTGTCATGTTGCCGGTTGTTGGAAGAGCATGCGCTGTGCCTTCCAGCTCTTGTACTGAATAGGACAAGTGAGTTCCAGTGTACTGAGTTTTGGTAAGATCTTGGGGCTGTGAGAGTTAGCTCTTCATGGAAAGGCTCCTTCATTGTTGACTTAAGTATTGTCCAGAAGTACAACAGGCAGAAGATGAGATTAATTTCTGTTGAGCTGAGGGGGAGGTGTACGGACATTACGTGATGTGAGGTGAAATGAGAGTTCTCGCTGTTATTGCTGCTTGTCTTCGAGCAGCAATACTGAACAACTGAAACAGGACTGTTTCGCTTAGGTGTCAGTCATTCAGTTTCTGGGCAAGCACATTTTCATCTCACTGATGTGTGGTGCCCTTTGTGCCTTGCCTCACCGTGTCAGGCAGCCTGGTTATTGAAAGGATGGGAGTCCTTACCGAGTGCGTGTTGACGGTCTGGGAGGAGTGCTGTATGCATCTGCAGGCTGGTGCGTGCCTCCTCATCTGCTGTTTGCGAGTAAATTGGGGTGATGTGGGAGCAAGCCCTGGGTAGTTGGGAAATCGCCATGAAAGATGTGTTTCTGTGCCTCTGTCTTGTGCACGCGCACCATTAATTGGAAATGAAGGAGTATTCATTACAGTTGTTACAGGAACCATAATATACCGTGTCTGCAAAACAAACCAGGCTGTTTATACAAAGGGGGCAAGGAAGAGGTCTCATGAGTTGTCCCTGCACAGCAGGTTAGGAATTCCCCACCTCATTTGGAGCTTTGTCTTCCTTGATGATGCCAGCTCAGAAAGGGAATACATGCCATGAGTAACTACAATGTCAGGTGGCACAGTTTAAACTGCCATCCATGACTTTTAGGTTGATTCTTTTGTTGTTCTGCTTTCCTGAGTCTTTGGTGAAATGGCTGAGGTTTGGGCACAGCTGTGCTACCACTGACATTGTTGTGGGAGCAATAAGTGAGGGCTGCTTGGTGCAATAACCTCGTAGACCAACGCAACAAGTGTTTGCCAGCATCTGCAGCAGTTTGCCGCAGTCACTTGCCTCTTCCTTGTACGTTTTCTTTATGTAATTCAATAGCGACAGCAAAGAACCCAGGAGATCTTTCAACATAATCCAGAAGTTTTTCACCGCTGTGCAGTGAACATCTGTTGTGTGAACATCTCTAATGTGCACATCTATTGTCAATGTCAGGACCCAGCAGACGTATAGGTGCTCATTCATGCTATATCTTTGGTTTTGACAGACTTTGAAATAGGCCTATTCTGAATTGATCAAATATATACATTTCTAAAGGAGCAATTTATTTAGTGACTAGTAATTTCATTTGCGTTTCAGATGATGCTTGTTGCTCCACAGAATAACTCTTCCAGTGCGCTTTGGTTTTGAGTGATGGAGGAGGTGCTGATCTCTTTAATAGTTTGTAACTGCTTTATAACAGTCTGTTCTAATACTGTGTTTTCAGAGGTAGACGAAGATGTGTCTCAGTTAACGAGGAAGTTGTCAAATCCCTAAGGACTGCTCTGAGAGCTTGCACAAAAAGGTCTTGGCATGAGTTAGAATTATTTTTAGTATTTTAATCTCACACTAAAGCTTGGCAAGACCTATGGTATCAGGTAGCTGCTTTCTGTACCTATACAAGGGTATCTACCTGTGTCTCTGCAAATACAGTGTGGTCTTAATTTCATCTAAAAAATACTCTTAGAACAACCCAAAACTCGAGAAATCTGAAAAAGCAGCGGGTTTTGTGTTAATCTGGCAGGCCAGCAGCCATGGCCCTACCCCTTCCAAAGGCGATCCGACTGAGGAGTCAGCACGGGTCAGGGATAATGCAGCTTGGGAATGGAAGCGTAAATAGGTCTCTACAACTAATCTGCTGTGCCACCCTCGCGCTGCCTCGTCTCCTCTGTGAGGGACAGAGCCGATTTGTTGTGAATTGACGGCGGTGCAGTGGCTGGGGGGCTTTGCTAATGCGTGTGTAAAAAAA
>NW_010423811.1:37775-55470 GCF_000710305.1 Buceros rhinoceros silvestris
GGTCGTGTTCTTAACACGGGTGTAAAAAAAAAAAAAAAAAAAAAAGCTGCTTCTAGAAAGAGTTGGAGCAGCAAGGATTTGCCAGGTAAATGCAGCAACTTGCTGGGAGAATAAGCGTGTTTTCATCCTTCGAGGAGTGGAGCCAGCAGCACAGACCACCGCTGCAGGCCCTCTGCCAGCAGCACCACAGCTGCTTTTAGACATAAAGCCATCTGCCAGCACTGAGCTGCCTTCGATCTCCTACAGCCTCTGCGCTTCTCTAATGCAGTGGTAAACAGCCCACAGATGTAGAGTCAAAATCACGGTAAGGGATTAAAATATTAGGGCATTGTTGTTTGTGCTGGTTCTAATGCTCCCTGCGGAAAATAGCAGAAGAAGCTTCATCTGATCAAATTGAAAATGGTCGTCAGGTTGTCAGGGTTTCAGCTTAGTGTCTTATGTAAGTATTCCTCTGTCAGAGCAAATCTGTGGAGCGCTGCTCTGTGTGTGGGTGTCAAAAATGCACGGGTAAAAGACAGCTTAATAAAATTAATTATTTACACGTAAGCTAAAAAACACGAGAGATTCTTAGATCTGGATGGAGGCTGTTAGCGATTTTAGTTTGAAATATTCAGAGAGCAGGATGACTAAAGCAGAGCTGGAAAATACTGGTGCATCACATGAGGGCTAAAAATACTCACGCTATGACAGGGAAAAGAACCAGGGCAGAATGAACTGTTTGTGCATGAATGCTTTATATGTAATGTGCATGCCATCAAATTGCAGATTATGCAAGAAAAATACCGGTTTTCTTTAGGGAAATGGTATATCCTACTGTGACAGATGTGCTGTAGATTAATTTTGAGGGATAAAAATACTCAATCAGTCTTTATTTTAGCAACTACTGATACGATTAGGACTTCTGGGGCGCTGGAGAACTCCTAATGCTTTTCTTTGTTTCACACCAAAACATGCCCCCTTTTTCCCAGGGAGGCAGGCAGTTGGCGGTGGCAACCTCTGCTCGCAGTGGTGCGGTGCTCCAGGACAGCGTGGCGGAGCTGGAGATGGGAAGAGCTGTGGGTGGACAAACTGAAGATGCTTTAGTGCCTAGTTCATACGAGGCCAAGGAATTGTACTAGCCGACGGGAACAGTATGTGCAGTGACAGTGCTGGCCTGGGAGGTAGAGAGGAAAGTGGCTCAGCCTTAATACGGACACACCTCCTCTGCCAGCATGAGGAGAGTTTTAATTTTTAAATTAAACTGAGCCCGAGAGCTTAGACCATGAAACAACACTGTGGTGCCGGAGTCAGGTTTTTTTCCGTAAAGATGATTATGTTTGAAAAACAGTGGTGAAAATTGCTGTCTTAATTTTCAGTGTGCTGTGGGTGTGGTTTGAATGTCTGTGTGGCTCAAATTTCTGCATGATCTTTCATATTTCACCATGCATTTTTTCACATATTTCAGATTTTCCTTTTGAGATTGCTTTCTCCTTATAGATAAGCAGACAGTTGAATTTTAGAAAATGCAAGTTTTTAAGAGCGTTTCAAATTTTAAATCTTGTTCTTCTGTTAGGTCTGTGTGGAATGGTTTCAGTTGTTGAAGGCGAATGCTAGAGAAAATAAGGGTTTCAGCTGAGAACGATCAATAGTGCCGTTTAAAAGTCGGTTACTGTACATCTAAAGAGAAGTCTCCATTTATGATGGAGAGCGTACTGTGGTTAGTTCCCATCTATCAAATCTCCTTCTGTTAAAGACAAACTGAGGGAGTCGTGCCATCAGCAAAACCTCTTCACCTGACAAGTAGGTAGAGAATGTTCTTGCTTGGGCTGCTCTGCTGGGATTTGTAGAAGGTGCTTCGGTTTCAAGTATTTGTACACACTTCTTCTCTTTGCCAGCTGTCTGGCAGTGATGATCAAGGTAGAGCTGAGGGAACAGAGGGGTCCTGCTAGCCAGGGCATGTTAGTACCACAAAATAATCAGGCGACGGTGCCACAGCACGTTGGGATGCTGAATGTCAAGTCAGATCTTGTATGAGGTTTTTTAATTCCCGTTAAGCATCATTTGTCATCACTTGTGCCATTAAGCATCCCTAAATTGAGCAGTTTCTTGCATCCTAGTGTAGCCGCAACAACAAGCGTGCGAGAATATTAATTCAGAACATTAATTCATCTACTGTTCTCACTCATTTGTTCTAAGTGGGTGGAGAGTTTCTCTTTAGCTCTTGAAGAAATTGCTAGCTCTGTCACCTTATGGTGGATTTGGTTTTGACTCTGTGGCGTGGATTGGGAATAGTCATTTTATGAAGTCCTTCAATTCGACTGAAGAGAGACTGAGTGATTCCCAAATTCCACTGAAGCAGTGGTCGTGCAGGTTCAGCCAGATCTTGTGCTTGCTCAGGGCTTCCATTGCTTTCCACGCTGTCCTCGTCTGTGTTCATGCACGTGGGTTTTTTTAATTTTACATAAATATTTAATGGCATACTAATTACTCATACAGCTTCAAGGAAGATTTTTCTCTAAACATTAAGTATGTCTCTTGTCTGCAAGGCTGCGCTTGTGATGTAGAGTCACCTGGAATTCACAACCTAGCTTTGTTGTACCCAAAATCTGCACAGCGCCAACATCCACTGTTTTAAATTGCAGAGGTCTGCATCTCTTTGTAAAACTTAGGTCTTTAGCAAAAAGAATAGAGAAGCTGAAACTGCGGGGGATATATTTATTAATGATGGCCTGACCAGTAATTGTTTCTGGAGCACCACAGATAGAAACCTGTGATGCATTTTGAAGCTGGTTCATCTAACTTCTTTCAGTATCAGAACAAAATAATTTCTTTCAACTGTGAATTTATTTTTCCCATCTCTACTACCATGTTATTGGTAGGTAAAAAGAGTTATCCCAGTGCTAATAGAAGCAGCTGCGATACTGTTTACAGAAAATTCTGATTGGGCTCTGCATTGACCTAAAATCGGAGCATGCTGTAACAAAAGTTCTCACAGAGCAGTAGGAGTGAGAAGGCACCTCTGACACCATCCAGTCCAACCCCTCTGTTCAAAGCAGGTCACCAAGACCCAGTTGCCCAGAACTGTATCCAGTTTTGAGTATCTCTAAGGATGGAGATCCTGCCCCCTCACCCCTCTGGACAGCTTGTTCCAGTATTTGATTACCCTCAGAGTGAAGAAATTTTTTCTTATGTCAATTTTCTATGTCAATTTGTGTCTATTGCCTCTTGTCTTTTGACCAGGGACCACTGAAATGAGCCTGTCTCCATCCTCTTTGCACCCTCCCTTCAGGTATGGGTAAGATGCCCCGGAAACTTCGCTTCTCCAAACTGAACAGTTCTGGCTCTTTATCTTTCCTTATATGTGAGGTGCTCCAGGCCCTTAGTCATCTTTGTGACCCTTTGTTAGATGCTTTCTATGCCGTGTCTCTCTTGTACTGGGGACCCCTGAATTGCACCCAGTACTCCAGCTATGCCACATCCTCGCTGAGTAGAGGGGGAGAATCATCTCCCTCAACCTGCTGGCAGTGCTCTTCCCGATGCAGCCCAGGAGGTTGTTGGCCTTCCTTGTTGTGATGGTGTGTACTGGCTCGTGTGCAACTTGGTGTCCACCAGAGCCCCCAAGTCCTTTTCTGCTGCGCTGCTTTCCAGATTGTGGGCTGCCAGCATGTTCCGGAGCATCGTGCTGTTCCTCTCCAGGCTCAGGGCTCTGGACTTCTTTTTGGGCATGAGCATGAAAATGACTTGGTAGTGGGTGACACTTGTGGTGGTGCTGATGACAATGCAGTTCTCTTGGTGGTCAGTGAAAAGAGCTGGTTATCGGTTATTTTGTATATGAAATATTTGAATAAAATCTTGTGCTTTTTCAGAATATGTAAATGGGTTGTATTATAAATATTTTCATAGAACATATGATGTTGGACAGAATTAAAACTGCTTGGAATATAAATGGTCCCTCCGAGCAGTGCATTAGGAGTTATTCCACGATTGCACTAATTGACTGCAAAGCCATCGTGGTGCTCAACAGCAAAGTCATTAAGTCTACCAGGATCTTTCCTCTCCATTTAGGTATCTGGCTGGCTGAAGTGCTCTGCAGTACTGTGCCAACCAGCATGCTTTAATTCTTTTATGAAATTAAGCTTCTGTTAGAATGGGAGGCTTCCCTCTGAGCTGATTCTAAAACTGAGCTCTCAGAATAAATGTGCAGTGAAGTTTTGGGGTTTTTTTTGTTCCTCCAGGAAACTTTAAATTAGAAATCCCTGAGCATTCTCTGTTGCAATTAAGTTCTATCCAGCTGTCGCTGGTACTGTCTGAAATGCTGAGGTTATTTAGCTGGTCTTTATGTGTGTTACTGAAATTGGGATATCGTGTTCATTTAAGATCTGTTCCTGCGCGTTGGAGCAAAAGTCAATTTCTTTTGATTTTTCTGGACTCTATAAAGCATAGTAACACTTTGCTGTGGAAATTCAAAAGGCTTTGTTGTTTTCAAAGGAGGGCAGAATGTAATGCGGTGTGTTGGTGCTATCCAGCCCTGTCTGTCTGCGGACAGTGGTGATGTGAGCTTGCTCAGCACGCTCTGGGAGGGCACCTCGGCTGCAAATTAGAGAGAATACCTGGGGATTAAATGTTTGTGCCTGCTCTGTCCCTAACTCCCTCAGCAGGGTAAGAGGTGTGTACTTAACGATTTGGCATTCTGTGATCAGTACCCCGATCTACGAAGGATTAGCTCACTTATGCCTTGACCCCTGAGGTGAAATGGTGAGGAACGACTAGACCCAGCGCTGCTGCCCTAGAAAAGCTGAGCACCTTGTCTTCTGTTCGTGTGCAGGTACTTGCTGCCCGTGGGAAGTCTGGTGCTGCCCTCCAGTAGAGGGGGAAGCTGCATCGACCAGCCACGTGTCACATCCGAAGGCCCGTACCTTGTTTTATAGCATCTAATTTTCAGTCCGTATTCTGAACAGCTTTTTGCAGGTGTAGAATACCATAGGGAATAAGCATCGATAGACTGCATTGTTCAATTTGCATGTGTAAATTCCGCAGTAGCGTGTGATGCAAGTATTCAGTAAGTAACTTCAGGCCCAACTAGAATGCTGTAGTCAAAGCAATTACTTCATGCGTGTTTAACTTGCATATTTTGACACCAGTTTTCTTCTGTTTATCTGCTAATACAAATGAAAATTATTTTCCTGGCTTTGAAAGCACCCTGACAATCCACCCCTTAAGCAGCTGATTTTGAGCTAGGACCGAACCTGGAAAATGTGTAATGAAGGCAGTGTGCTAAAGTTGATGAAGTTGCCTAAAGACAGAAATACCAACAAAAGATCTTGGCATCTTTAATGTTTTACAGCAAATGATTTATTCCTTGCTGGTCTAAGTATGATGTGAAAAGAAGTTTAATTTCAGGAGTTTACATGACTTGGGATTTTTGCAACTTTAGCAAGTCTGTGTACTGTATCTGAAATCTGCTGTAGGCGAATGTGTATGTAATTATAAGGACTTGGGTATGGAAGTTATTGGTCTGGACCAATTTAACAATAACAAGAAAAAAACTGGTGTTTTTTTTCCTTAGCTGTCTCATTTTATGGACTACGGAAAAGCAGGGTGAACATCTTGCACAGACATGCTTGCACAAGTCAGCTGAATTATCAAGTTGTTTGTTGATGTTCTGTTGGCGTTAGGTGACCCAGTTGATGGAGAGCTCTCTCCTCAGAGGCGGGAGATGCTGATCGTTACAGAGAGAGGCCTGGGGCTCAGTCAGGAGAACCTGAGCTAGCCTGGTTGAATAACCCAGAGCTGCTCGCCTTTCCCATCGCTTTTCAGCTCCTCCAAGGGACTGCTCTGCACAGTTCTAGGTCAGTGAGGCCGTGTGAGCTCCAGGGTTTGGTCATACAGGCAGCCTCACAGGTTGTGTTTCTGCCCCTCCTGCCTTTCCCTGCCTCCTGGTGATTTCTACCTAGCGATGCCTTTGTAGAACATTGGGTTTACAGTGAATTGCCTTATTAAAGTGTTGTCTGGTGCTGGGGATATGTGGTGGAAATGACACCTGGGAACAATTCATAGTGTGCAATAAATCAAGTAATCTCATGGGAGGAGCAGCTGGTGAGGGGTGGGGTGGAGGGTGGCTGCTGAGAAAGCTGAGGCAAAGCCCTCTGGAACTCGGGAACTGCAAGCTCAGAGCTCACCTGGGAGCTGGGTGCTTATGGGATTTGGACTTTCTCCTGCAACCTGTGTGACCCAGGCTTCAGAGTTGACAGCGCTCGGAGGAGAAGGATGGCTGTGGAGCCTGTCAGTGTGTCTGGACAACTGTTTTGCTCTTTGTAAGAATCACCGATAAAGGCGGGTGCTGCAAAGCAGGACTTCTGATTCACATGCCTGCTTAATAAATCAAATCAAATAGGTTGGAAAGAGGGATGTTCTTAACCCTGGGTGTTCATCCCTGGAAAGAGGGATGTTCTGTCTTAACCCAAGCAATTTTTGCACCAGATGTATGTCCCCCGCATCTGAAATTTATTCCTAGAGGAAAAGGCTGTGAGTCAGAGTACGGTGCTTGTGGGAGCCCAGGTGAGGTGGATGGCTGAGCGACTAAATCAAACAGCTGACAAGGAGAGGAAAGATGAGGAGGCAGAGCAAAGTGTGAGGAGCTGGCCGTGAGGTTCGTAGGAAGGCCCTGCAAACCCTTTCACACAAATGTCCCCCTGCTTGAGCATCTGTGTGCCACAGGCATTGTGAAAGACAGTACCTGTACGCGCTCAGTACTCGCCGGGTTTGCTGGTAAAGATGTTGCTCCCTATTCTGGCAGATTTGCAGTGCGAGTAATTAAAAACAAATAGCAAAACCTAAGGAGATCAAAACTCACCTCTTGGTCACTATGGCAACTGTGAGTTCACCGATGGGTTGAATATTCTGCGTGCTCTGTCCGAATTTCAATGCCCTTGTCTTGGGGATGGCTCATGTTTGAAAATGAGGGGAGTACAGAGGCGGTTTAACTGGGTTTATTTCAACTGTATCTTCCTCCAGAGAAACTGAAGGTAGGTATGTACACTAAATATTGGGCTGGGAGACTATCTATTAATGGCATATATATTTTTTGAAAGCTGCTGGGAGCTAAGGGAACTTTATATTCTAAGTTTGATGTTTATTGTGGTTTCAGAGTTACTTCACTCTCCGTAGCAAACTCAGACTGCCAGGAAATGTGGTTTTTGCTTTTCCGAGGTATAGCAGCACTGGAACTTCCTCCACTGTCACCTCAAAGACAGACAGAGTGGCTGTCTGAAACTAATACTTCTGTTTCAGTAGCAGGCTAATAGCAATGTATTTATCATGGAGACCAATCATGATTATTATTTACTGTATTTTTCAGGTGCTGCTAAATCCAGTCCAGCTTCTAAACCAGGATCAACACCTTCTCGCCCATCTTCAGCAAAAAAAGCTGCACCGAGCAGCTCAGCATCCAAATCAGATAAAGATTTGGAAACTCAAGTCATACAGCTCAGTGAACAGGTAAATTTGCTTCAGGCATAAAATTAGATGCATTCATTGTCACAGGCAAGCATGAAATCTAATATTTCCCTCTGTTGAATAATGCTCTCCAGAATTATGAAGGGACAAAAGATTGAAATAGCTCAGCTGGAAGGAAAAAAAAACCCTGATTTATTGTTTAAAATAATAACTGACAGAGATGACTTGTGTTTGCCCGTATTTTTAAAAGGTGATCTTAGGAATGACAGGTAAGTCTTGCTGAAATATGGTGATTTTATTAGATGCTGAAATACATCTTTTATTTTACTTGGATAGGAAAGATCTCGATAATGTATTACAAATTTGAAATAAATCATTTTAATGTGTCGCTGTGGCGAAAACAAGCCTGTTTTAATACCGGGGTGTTACAGATTTGCAGCTGAACTAAAACTGGCTCATTGCACTCCGCTTTCCAGAACAAAGGCATTAAGAAGGTTAATGCTCCTTTTTTATTTAATAATGGGACCTACCTTTGTGAGAATAGTTATTTTATAAATAACATTCTGCAATATAATTGATAAAGCTCAGAATTTATTTAATATTGGGAATATAAGGGCTTGAATTTAATTTGTGCTGTGGAGCTTTACATCGCTCTGTCATTCCTGGACATGCAAGAGTGTTTGCACTGGGCATGAATGAATATCCACATCTGGCTCAAGACTGTGGTGTCAGAATGGTGTAAATGCCACGAGTATAAATGAGACTTGATCCCTGTATTTCCCCTGGATGAGGGAAAACGGAAAGGAAAAACCTCCTATTTTAGATTCTGAGCTGTGTGGCAGCTGCATTCGGGAAGAAGTCGTTATTCTGGATCACGTATAATTTTCCACAATTAAGGGCATTTCAGTTTCAGACTTTCACTGACCTGAACAACAAAGATTTCAGTTTGCTGGGGCACTGTCAGCGAATTTTTGGTTACTGTTACACGCTTCAGGGTGGTGGATGGAGAGCTGCATCCCAAACATGGTGTACTGCGGATTCAGGGTGTAATTTTGAGCAGCAGAGAGCACGACAGAGTCCATCGGTCTTGACTGTTGTTGTAACAGAAGAGTTTTTAAAAGTTGCATGAGGAATAGATGCCTCTAACTTGTACAGAATCTTTTTTAACCAGAGTGGAGTTCAAACGTCAGCTTAATGTAACTTAAACCATGACATTTGTACTCAGAAGTCAGAAGGTGTTTGCTTCAGGAGGAAGGGTTAGTTGGACGCTGAGCAGCATAAAAATATTTGATCTTTACTAGAACAGACAGTCACTATCACATCCCCTGCTAATGCATTCCTAGCATGTTCCATGTGTGAAAACCTTAAGCTTTATATACAAACAACCCTGAGGAAAACTGACGGTTTACCCCATCACCAAAGAGGAGAAGAATTTTTGAGGATTGGGAAAGTTGGTGTTTTAATCGCTAGTTTTTAAGACATCTCTTCTAGCTAAAGTGGTCTGGGAGGCTTGCCTGCCTTCTTTTTAACTGCTGGCAGCATTTGGTGTCTCATTTCCCACTAATGGTTACTTGTGCACCCTGGGCATATAATATGAGCCAGAAAAGCTGTGCTGCAGGCAGCTCTGAGCCAGGGTTTTCTGCCCCTCAGTCTGAACGTGCTGGAAGAGCTGAATTGCCCATGTTTCACCACTCTCGAGCAGTAGCCACTTTTATCTAGTTGCTGTCTTGGTTATGAGTCAGAAATGTTTGATGATGTCTGTGGATATCAAATTCCTATATGGCTGTAACAGACTTTTTTTTTCCCAACTCTTTAATGGATGGCAGCTAAGGGAGATTAAGACATCTGAACTTCCATGTAATTTGTAGTGGAAAATTTTAAGTACTGGGACTGTTCATACACGATGTTTTAGCACAGGGTAGCTTAATGAGCTATTTGCAATAATCATAAGCCATCTCTAACATTTGCTAGTTTAACGGGTCCAAATAATCTTAAAGTTTCTCTTAAAACGGTCTTCGCTATTGCCTTGGTCTGGGCTGGTGAGTTGAACGCTTCCAAGGAATGTCACTGTGTGCTGGAGCTTGATGGCCCATAGTATTAAAACACCAAAGTGGTCCCTGCTCTGGTTTTGGTGTGTGCCAGCTGGCACTCGCCCAAAGAGTTTGAGTGCAGCTGAGGAGACAGCGCAGACCAGGGACCTTTCTGTAGGGAGGGGGGACCTTTACGTGTGGGGAACGGTCCCAAGAACCGTTAACTCTATGCTAGTATACACGTAGTTTCTGAAAACGGCACCATCTTGGCTGCATGTCTACAGTATGGGCTTAGTCTCCAACCCTGTTCTGCAGTCCTGTGAGTATTCATGCAGCCAGTAAGCACCATCAAAGACCAGTTAGTAAGGAATGCTGCCTTGGCACCCGTTAACCGCGTTTGCAGAGAGGTACTTCTGGTCCAGAAACAGAGCATGGCAGTTCACGTGTGCTGTTGCCCATAGAGCACCAGCCTTTTGGCATGTTCATAGAAGGAAAAAAGTAGGATGTGGCTGTGCTAAGTACCTGAAGAAAACCGATTTCATATGTCCCAGACAGGTAGTTGATACGTAACTGAAGAAAAGCATATCTGGTTTGGTTATAAACGTTTATTGTATAGCGGAGTTAATTAACTGTGTGCCTACATACATAGTTTAATGATTCTGCTTCTTAAAATGGAGAGAATGTGATAGAATGAAAATGAACGTCTTCATAGTAAGTAGGTCAGAAGGGGAAGATGGTCTGAGCTATTAGCTGCCAGTGTGTCAGCTGAAGTTTTTTTTCCCGAGCTCCACAAGCACAGAGCGAGAGATCTGGAAGCAGTTACGTTCTTGTTCTGGCTGGATGTGGGCATTGCTCTCAAGGAATATGCTGCTGCAGATCCAGAAGACACGTCTTAAACATGAAGTCTTCATCTGTGGACCAAAATACTGCAAACTCTTGTTCCATTTTGTCACTCCTACCTTCATGAATAGTTAATTTTAAGGTGGTCATTGTGTTAATTGTAGATTCAAACTGTCAGGGGAGGACTTGGGTGTCACACTCAGGCAGCTGGTCAGAAATAGGTTAGTGTGTGGATAAGACGCTCTGAGATCCTGCCCTGGTGGCAGGTCAGCTCTGCTGTCTGACACCTCAGAGTGCAATCAAAGGTCACGAAAAGGCATTGCTAGCTCAGCAGCCATGGAAAAATGAACTGATCGGATTTAGTAGGCTGTCAAAGGGTTGTTTGAACTCTGCTGGTGCATGAAATAGAGGAGCTTGCAGTAGAACTGGCAACACAGAGCTTTCTATTAAATTGCATCCATTCACTGACATGTAGTCCAACGTGACTGACTTAGCACATTTTATTCAGAAAATAACTTGTATAATTGTATGTCTTGAAATGTGGATGCTAATTTGGCCGTGATGTGGATGTGATTGGGGTCAGTGTCCTTACTGCAGACAGCTTTGTCATTTTTTCTGTGGGGTGTTAACACCATTGTGCTCCGACTTTGAGAGCCACTTGCACTCGTTATCCTGAGTGCGTATTGACTCCCCATTGGACAGTAGTTTTATCTGTTATGCTCCCACAAAATTGATCTGTTTTAAATAGGTACATATAAAAATATATTGCAACATTTGTCATGGTTTATACGAAGCCTAATCCTGAACAGCGATGTTGCCTGTAGATGATTTGCAGCTGTCCTAGTGGTGAAATTGAGACCGACACTATAGCTTGAAGAGTCACGGGAACAAGGTTGCGAAGAGGAAGATACTTGACTTTTGAGAGAATTTGTCAGTAGAAGCAGCATCTCAATCAGAGCAGAAAGACTGTGCTGCAGCCAGTCACGTGTGCCAAAACACAGGACTGTAGGAGTATGGTGAGTGGGCAGAGAGGAGGAGAGGTGAAGAACCAACCCAGCAGCACTCGCATTTGCCAGCTCCCGTTTCCAAACTGGCCCGTTTCCCTTTCTTAGCTTTTCTGTTAGATCTATGATTTTTAGGCAAGAAGATATTGCAGGTTTTCCAACAGCTACACATTAATCCAGGCAAAATAATGCAAGTACTGAGGTGAAAGTTTTATTAATTACCATTACGTGACACATCTGGCAGCTTTGTTAGGAGACGAGTCTTAACTAGCCCCGATTCCTGAACTGCGGCTCTGAGATTCAGTATAAACGCGCACGGAGACAATTGACCTTTAAGGATCGAGGTTAAGATGTATCCAAGAGGTGTAGTGGAGGAGCCTGTTTTATTCTTTATTGCGTAAGGTTCAATCTAGCGCTTCAGGAAGAAAAAATGTACTTCATTTTGAGCTATAAAATAGAATGTATATTTAAGATTGTTTAGCGCGTGTTGTTTTAGGCTCAGTTTTGTCTGTGGTGCGCTCACAACTGATGCATCGTGTCTTGGTTTGTATGCAGGTACATTCATTAAAACTTGCACTTGAAGGCGTGGAGAAGGAAAGGGATTTCTACTATGGCAAACTAAGGGATATTGAACTTCTCTGCCAAGAACACGGGAGAGAGAATAATGACCTTGTCAATCGGCTAATGGAAGTCCTTTATGCTTCAGAAGAACACGTAAGTTCAAGCTTAATGTCTCTTATTTAGACAAAACAGCTTAATTTCATAAAAACGTCTTGGCATGGTATTGGGTTGTGTTTGTATTTAGGTCAGAGAACTGTAGCAGCTGGAACTTCTATGCCTCCTCCCCCTAAAGTCGTCTGCGTTTGCAAACAGACTTTGCAGCTTGGGAGCGGGATTCAGGAGGCTGATTGCTTCTCACGCTTCAGTGTATGTTTTGTATTCTGGGTTTGAAGTTGATTTGAAAGCGGAGGTGGTGTGTCACAATTGTAAATAGATTTCATGTAGTTCCGAACCTTAGTTTTGTTTTTCATCTTCTGCCTTTCTGCATAAATTCTGGCAGCGGTGCTGTTCGGTGTCTAGAGCTGTGAACCTCCTCTAGCCCATGTGGCAGTGTTGTAATATGTACAGTGCAGGTTGCCAAATACATAATTATATCTGCAGAGATAATACTCTTCAGCATGTTTATTATCCTGTTGCTATAGGCAAAATTCTTCCTTGTGCAAACCGAGTAACCCTCTATTACCAAAACTTCAGAAATGTATTGTCTGCAAGAACCTCACTGCATCTTAGACTTAGCGCTGCAGACACTGAACAAAGCAAGAAGCTGCAAAGGGTGCTGGTTAAATTCCTCAGATACACGCAGGGATAATGATTCAGTGGAGATTTAGCTGAACCACTCCTCTTCACGTTAACTAAATCCCTGTACGCACTTCACTGACGACTGACCGTTCAGTCTCCAGCGGACACTGGTTTTGGCTCCAGAGTGTATAAGCATCAGCTTAATCTCTCGGCAGCGCTGTGGCACCATCGGCTGTCTATGTCTGTTCCCAGAAAGCTGTGGCACCGTTCAACAGTGTGGGGCAAGTGCTAGAGAGGAAAAGGAGGAGGAAATTTTCACAGGAATAAACAATAGGATCAATTTGCCAGGCATGTGATAACAGGCTAAGAGAGTTTACATATATGTAGCGGTCGGAGAAAATGTCCTCTGGATTCAAGAACAGTGATTTATTTATAAAGCAAAGCCAGAAGAATCCATCTTCTCCCCATACCCCTACCACATCTGTCTGCCTGTTGGCTTAAATAGCAAGTGATTCCATGCCAAGGAATGCAGTTGTTGCTTTCCTTCCTGCAGTTTTCCTTACTGGCAGAGCATGTTACAAAACGTTCTTCCTTAGTCCACATCCCAATATTCTCTCTGCTTCCACCCTCCAAGCCTTTCTCTGTTGAAAGCATCATCTGTGCCTGTACCTGACCTGCATGTGACAACCGAGCCTTTATCTAAAATGAGTTTGCAGTTGGAAGCCAGGTATGTCACTTCAGCAGGCGAGCCCTGCTCCCCCAGAGAAGCGTAGGGGGGCTGTTCCCCACATGACTTGTTTTGTACCTTTTAGTGGAAGGCTTGATCTCCTCATCTTCCAGAGTGCATTTCTTCCACAGCTGAGGAGATGGACTGTGATTTGCTGAGGAAAGACCCCAATGCATTAGTGTTAAACCTAAGACTGTGGTTCCACTGCTGATGCAGATCCTGCCTATGTTTTGTCCTTGGACTTTGGTGTCCCGTTGCCCTGTTTTGCCCTTCAGTTCTGTTTTTTCTCTCTCTGCAACAAATTCATCCCAAGTTAAGTTGAGGATCTCGCAGCATTTTGCAGGTCAATCCCTTGGTAACAGCAGTTTGGCTTTCCCAATCCCCAGAAGGGAAATACCCCCAATTCCCAAACTACAGGCAACTCCAGCATTCCTAGTTGCTTCCTAATGAGTTCAGCCTAAGTCCAGCCTAGGGTTTTTTTAGTCTCTGTGTTGGAGTGTCTTAAGTACCCAGAGGCAAAGTGGAAAAGCAGGATTACATTAATTTTTAGGATTTGTGACACTTATAAATGATACTGTGGCCATGAGGCTTTTCTTCAGGAAGGGAGTGTGCAGGAGTCGCATACGCTGCACAGGTGATCCCTGACTAAAGCCTTGTGCTTTATATAACTTACATTTGTTTTCAGTTCATACTTCCAGTAACAGCTTGACAGCAATCTCAAACTCTTCCTTCCTACCTGTAATTTGACAGGCATCTCCTGTATTCGACGTGGCACAGAGATCATGTCCTGTTTTTCACACCAGCTGCTCTTATTCAGAAGGGACAAGTCTCCCTTTATGTTTAATTTTCTGTTAAGCTTAATTTAATCCTTCTAAAAGGAAAAAATAAGACACAAAATCTGGACAGCCCTTGAAGTGCTCGCCTCTCTCAGCAGCTCATAGGTGAGCATTGTAGGCTGTCAGGTGAACTCTGTGCAGAATGGTTCGAATGCAAACATAGCGTGTAGTCCCTAGAAAAAGCATTCTCCAGAAGTTTGATTATTGTAGCATTACTTTGAAGAGATTTTTATCAGGCTCATGTCACGGGGAGGGAGGGAAATTACCTTTTCAGAATTCCAAGTCATAGTATGGTTTTGACCATGTCCCTTCATAAGCTAACTTTTTAAGACTAAATAATTTTTTTATTATTAGTGTTTTGTTCTTGATTTTGAGCTTTGGAGTTGTACAGCACAAATATCAATCCATTCGGGTTCCTCGTCTTTAGAGGCTCCCTTTTCTTTTCCCTGTTATGGTTCTGTTTTCAACCTCATCGTTATGTCTTTGCTTATGCAAGAGGGATGTTGTATCTGCTCTTGTCATTTAAGTTCCGGCTGATCAGTCTGTAATCCTTTGTAATTAGGAGTTGCTCGTTTGTAATCCTGCTTTGTCATCAAAAACATCAAAGCTGAGAGAGAACAGTGTTAAAGGATTCCTTTGGGTAGTGGGGTGATGTGGCCCCTACCCCGCTCGTGCTATGACTGCTGTAGACAGCGTGGAGATCTCAGGTACCGTGTAAAGCGTGTGGTCTTACAGGAGGAGACCTGCAGACTGGTGAACCAGGAGAGGCTGTGCATCCAGTTAGGAAACCTGGAGCCACATAGGTCTTGGCTTAAAGCAAAACTGGTTCAGTTCGTGCAGAAGTTGAGGGAATTGCTGATGTTCGATCTATCAGTTGCTCAGGTCAAGTTGCCGAAACAATTGCTTGAAATGCAGTTGGTTTGGTATGATTTTTCTCTAGCAGCTACTACATCTGCTGCTGCTTTTGGAAAAGGCGTGCAACCAGCAGCAGCTGGTTTTCATAAAGTCTAGCTCTTCAGTCTGCAGGCAGGCCTGAACAGTTTGAGGCAGATGGATTGAACGGTCAAAAGAGAGCACCTCTCTTCATAGGAGACGGAGGTGACCATGGTCGCGTGATCCCAACAGAAGTAAATGCTCCAAATACATCTTCCACTACTTTCCTTATTAGGGGATGCTATTCAAGGGGTTCCGCAGTCCCAAGGTAATTGGGCACAGTGACTCTAGCCTTTCCCATTTCTCATGTATTTATGCAAGCTGTACGTACTGGGAAGCACATGTCCAAGTCTCAGAACAACTTCCGAGGTAGTCACGTAAGATTTACCATTTCCATCCAAGGTAAACCTGGCAAGAGAGGAGCCACCACTCTTCTTCAGAGCTGCAGAATAGGTTCCCAAGCCGCTCCCTGTGGTTAGAGGATTTTCCTGCTGTATATGTATGGAAAGATGGGATGTATGTGACTGGTAAAGTCTGCATCAGAGGGCTTCCTAATAGGTCCATCTCATAAACTCTGCATACGCAGACTCTAAGGAATGAGTGTGTTCTAGGGCAGGTTATCTCAACACACGAGGAGGGTCTGATAGATGGGGTTAGGGGAACATCTCACCGCAGCTAAATAAGCTTCGGTTTTCTCACCCTGCAAGGCAGGGTCATGTTCTCACAGCTGTCAGCTTCTCTCTGTGAAACTCCTGTCCTCTGCAAGTCTTGCACCCTTGCAGCCCATCCCAGAAGTTGTGATTTTTAGATGTACCTACTGTATGCAGTAAGGGCATCGTTCTCCCCAAGGGACCGTGAGGTGCTGAACTGCAGCTGTCGTGACTGTTGTGTGGCTTCTGCCTGAAAACAGCACCTGAGTGACAGGAAGCTTGCTTTCAATGAAAAATGTGGCTGTTTCTGTATATGTTAAACAGCTGGATATTTCCAGTGTACCAGCAGATGTTAGGAACCTTAATCTCCTCTTCTTAGCTGTTAGAAATATGAATATTTTATTGCCAGAAGGGAAGTTTCTTATTGCATAAGCTGCTTTGAGCTGCTGTGGGAAAACTCCCTTTTTAATTTGTGCCTTAAACTGGAAAACATAGCAGAATCAGTTTGTTAAAGCTTGTTGTTCAAGGCGCTTGCTCCTAACAAAAATTGCTGGGAGCCAGGCGAGTTCTGCAGAGGTACTGCACCGGGGTGCTGCGTTTTGAACGGCAGCTCGGTGTCTTGGAGAAGTGTTTTCCCTCGGAGCCGCCCGTGGCAGAGCGCTACTCGTGCAGGGCAGAGAGTAAAGGCGGGGGGATCTTTTCAGAGAGCGGTGCTCCGGAAAGATGGGGGCACCGGAGAGGAAAGCTGTTAGTGGGAATACAGAAGCAGTGCCCCGAGAGTCAGCCAGCCTTTCTGAGCGCTGATACCGCCAGGTCGACTCAAAATACCAGGTTTGTTGCCTCCAAATTGGAAGCTGTTTGAAACCAGTATCGCCCGCAGTGAGGATCCAGCCTTCCCTTTGGTCAGGGATTCTCCTCCCAAGGGGAATGTATGTTCAGAGACAGCTCTGGAAAATGCTGTGTGTAACGACTGATTGCAGAAGGGGAGTGTTTGTTAGTTACTACGGCTTTTAACAGTAGCGCTATAAATTAGCAAATAGTCGGCTTGATTTAAAAAAAAAAAAAGGTGTCTGCAAGGATCTGGTCACATTTTGGGGATAAGCTTGAAAAACCCCCTTTTGTTAAACCCAGGAAAAAAAAAAGGTGTTTGCAAGGATCTGGTCACATTTTGTGGATACTGCTGAAAACCCCTGTTTTGATAACCTCAGGACTCTGGTCCGTGTTAGCACTACCCGTGTTAGTATTATTTTGGAAAAGTAGGACGTCTGACCTCAAAAAGGAGGCTGAGTTTAATTTTTAAAGCAGGTGGTAGCAAAAGTGTCTTGTCCATTTAGTGATATGAATCTAGAGTGAGGATCGTGTGAAAGCTCCAGCAGACAGGTCCAGAAATTTTTGGACAAGTTGAAAACGGGAGGATATAGCATCTAACTGAGCAACTCACGGTCTGGCTGTTCAAAACGTTCGCTCACTGGAACAGTTAACACTCAGTGATGGTGAAAACCGACACTTTTTCTGGGGAAGTATCAGTTCTGCATATTCAGTGATTAAAAGCAAAGTAAATGCATTTTATCACAGTACTACAAGATGCTGCTTTTCTCAGGTAACAGCTCGTTTTGTTCTTACGTGCGTGAAAATTAGAAGTGAAGCGCCGCGGGGCAAGCTTACATGAGGAATGCTTTCTGCTGAAGAATGTTTTGGGGTCTTTTTGTCCCTGCAGGAGAGCCACACAGAAGAGCAGGAAGGTGAAGAGCAAGTCCATGAACAGCCCCAGCAGCAGGAGGAGTACTGACTCACCGGCGTCTCTGACAATTTTCATTTTGTGTGAGAACTTTCTTCTGGAGAATGGAACGTGTGCGGCCTCAAACTTGAAATCAGTTCACTCCCGGTCTGCCATTAACATTCATGTACCATAGTGAGTGCCAGCCAGCCACTGCATTCTGTA
>NW_010423811.1:55512-57940 GCF_000710305.1 Buceros rhinoceros silvestris
TGGCGGCCATTAACATTATTTCACCATGGTGCGCGCCACCCAGCCACTGCATTCTGTACCCTTACTTTGCCAAGATGCGTTTGCAGACGTCTTCTTTCAGTATATCTTCCCAAGAGGTTGTAGGGCTACATCCATCACCTACTGTACATCACTGCAACTTCACCACTTGGCTGCTTGAGATTTGTTCTGCTCTTTAAAAAAAAATATATATATTTATTTTTTTTCTTTTTCGTCTTAAGTATGATACACTTGTAACTTGTTCTAACATATTTATATTGGCATTTTGTGTGGCAAGAAGTACCGTACCACTAGCTGTGTCTCTCACTTTGTGGTGCTTTCGCGTTTTCTAGTACATCTGCCTCGGGGCATAAATTTGGTCGAAGAATTGGAATAAAGGGATACAGTGGAAGTCATACTCGAGCCATACCGATGAGGTGTTTTGTAGAGGAAAATGCTCGGGTTGCTCACATTTATTCCTTTCCTGCCTTCACAAAATGGAAGGCAGAGCATCTGTTTCACTAGGAGAGATTTAAACCCCTGTGTTAGAAAGCTTGTTAGAAAGCTGCATGGTATGTTTTTTGGCTTATTTCTGGAGGAACAGACATCCACTTAAATTTTTTGAAAACCTTCCCAGTTTCCTGACTAGTCAATGGACACTTCCCAGCTTTTCTTCCTTCCTGAGGAACCCGGTCCCAGCCTCCAGCTGCAGCTCTGCCTCTGCGGAGCTCAGTGCTGATGGAGGAGAGAAATCTCCTTGACGCAAGTGTAGCTGCAGCACATGATGTCTGCTGTCATCCTTGGCTTCCCACCTCTCAGAAGAGGTCAGAGTAAGCCAGCCATTTCTTTCTGCTATGCTTCCCTCTGCTGCCCTGGCCATACGAGTATGGGAGACAGAAAATTCCCTCACTAGTGCAAGGCAAGGGGGAAAAAACAGCAAGAGCACTAGCCCTGAACCCCCTCCCTGAAGTCCTTTGAAGTGGGTGGTGGACACCTCGTGGGTGTTGAGGCTGCTTCCAAAGCATGGAGGAGCAGTGAGGAGTCCTTCTGGAGAGAGAGCACGCTTCAGATGGGGACCAGCTGAGCGAGGGGCACAGAGCCAGTTCTGGGCTTGACTGACCTTCCTCTGGTGAGGCCAGCGCGGTGCAGAACCACATCTGCCCTGGAGAGGTCTGCAGTGAGAGCGCTCCTGTCACCCTGTTCTGCTGACGGTATTTTATAAACAGAGGTATCTCGAAGCATATAAAGCATTCCTTATTTTTCTCATTAAACTGCGCATTGTGGTCTCTCTGAGTATTTAATGCTTGGAACTCTTGGTGTCTCACCTGACTTTACGAATTCTGCACTGTACGCTGATTCAGCAGGTGCATGGCGGTCCCATCCCAGTGGGCAGTCACTGAAAAACTCCAAGGCCTGTTGAACAGCTGAAAGACCTCCACAGGCTCCTGCAGCGTAAGATCCCAGCTGACGTTTCCATAGAAAGGTTTCCAGTTCCTCAACCTCTGGTACACACACACGCAGAGTTTTCTGTTCCTTACCAATCTTTTGCAGCTAAGTGGCTCTCAGCTCCCTGCTGTTGTGTTCCGCCACAGACAATATATAAAATACTGTTAAGCGCTAGAACAGGTATTTCCAGTTCCTTGATCGCTCCCCCTGCTCAGCAGAAGAGTTGCTGGACCCTGCGGGCTGAAGGTTTCCCAGCCCTGCTCCAGCACTGACCGCACTCACGTCCTACTCACTGATGAAGTTAAAAGTCCTGCAGCCTGCAGGCCAGTGCTTTCCTTTCCCGTTTCGATTGGTTACAAATAAGGTCTGGTTTATAAAAATGTGCATATTCCAAAATGAGCATTTCCAAGAATCGCCACAAATGGGGGAATTGTCATTTTTGTTGTATTTGTGTTTATTAGAACATATGTACTTACTACAGTTGTCATTGTAATAAACAGTAGTTCTTCATAATACTGTTGAAGAGCAGTTACTAATTTTTTTTCCAGACTCCAGAATATCCTTTAACCTGTATGGGATTTCATATGGGGCAAGGAGTTTGGGACCAGGCTATAAACCTGATTTCATCAGCGCCACTCCCTGCTTACTGCAGTTCATCCTTCTGCTGATACCTGAGCAGATGCACGGAGAGCACTTCCAGAGAAAACCTTCTCCTAAAGGTGCAAACGGAGGGTTCATAGCCAGGCTGTTGTGCCTCTTCCCTTTTCTCTCTTTGAAGCACATATAAAAAAAAAAATATTAAAAAAGCTGAACTTCATTTCCTGAAAATTCCTTATATCCTGTTTCGGGTCTGAGAACCGTAGCCCTCTCGCTGCCTGTATCAAGGGGGGAGTGACTGATGGAGGGAGCTGGGGCAGTGAAGAACCTCGTGGGCACTAGAAGTGTGGTTGTGCTGAGGGGAGAGCGATGCTCCGAAAGGGGAAAG
>NW_010423811.1:58005-81301 GCF_000710305.1 Buceros rhinoceros silvestris
GTGGAAAGAGTCGTCCTTCTCCCCCCCACCCCGTGAGTAACCCATTCTTCCGTTATGGTTTTAATATGCATTTGTAATTACCTTTACTAAATAGCACACCATAAAGCTTTGGTTATATATTAAATGTAAACCGAAAGGAATGTAAACATATGTATTGTTAATTATAAATAGATAAGTAATGGCATAATAGATACAAAAAAGTCTTACTCAGCTGTATCAGTCATTTTACATTATCCACAAATTGTCGCATGGTAGAGTAGATTTTTGTCTGAATATGTGAATAACTTGACTTGCGTTTATCTTTTTACATATTTAATAAAAAAATATATGTTAAAATCTGTCTAGCTCTAGAAACTATTCGAAACACTCTAAAATAATACTTTTCTGGTTTAAATACATATTTTTGTTTCATTAATGCTGCATATGGGAGCAGGCAGAAAAAGGCAGCTGCTTTAAAAAAAAAAAATTCACGTATTCTGTGTGCGTAGGTAGTACTTCTTTCCCCAGGAGCTCGGCAACTGGATCCTCTTCTACGAACCAAAACAGCAGCAGCAAATAGGGTGTTAACAGGACCTTCTTCTTTACAGCAAACGCTTTCGGATTCCCGAGTTCTGAATCTCTTGTTGTATCTCAGTTTTGATACAGCCAAAGCAGAACTCGCAGCAGCCAGGAGGTGAAGGCAGTACTACATCAAGGGCCCTGGAGCTGCTGGTGGACTTGTCCTGCAGTGGCCAAGCATTCAGGGATGAATCTTCAGCCCAGTACCTAGAAGCTACCTACGTTTTAGATTAAGCCATTAGTCTTTTGGAAGAAAAGGGGAAACTTCATCATAATTCTCATCACTCTGATCTTTTGCAGCATGAGCAATGTTGCTGCAGTAGTTGCTGCTAGATCTCTGGGGCTTTGAGCCTTGGGTCAGGACCTCTTTCTGCCATGGGTTGAAGCTGCCCCGTTGTGTGCCACCACCGCAAGGTCAGCCTGGGCCCCCACGCTGTCTCCAGGTACAGGGAAGGTTTCTGGTAGAGGTGGGGAGGATGAAGCAGGGATCAGAGGAGCCCATTTCCAACCTGGGTGCTCAAACCTGGGGGAGCAGCTCTACTTCAGCTGCTTTTCATAAGACTAGGAGGTATGGAGGAGGTATATCTTTGGGCTAGTGTGAAGCTCAGCAGCATTAAAAAAAAAAAAGTTATTTATTTTCCAGTTCAAATAGTTGGAAACTTTCTGCCACAATGTTGTGACCAAAAGGAAAGTAGACTGTTAGGTCATCTCCATACCATTATCGTTAGACTTTGCAAAATAAATCTGTGACCGTACCACGCTATGAACAAAGCATTTTTATTCCCACTTACTGAACCAGTTACCATCTAGATGGCTAACAATTAATTTAATATATACACTGTGCAATCATCATCTGTTTTTATACTTGTCTTCATAGAGATTGTAGTGACTAGTTGTTTTGAAAAGGGAAGTTATTTGCCGTGTCTTCATATCGAATGTGAAAAAGGTGGCTGGAGCTTAATTTCCTTTCAGAGTGATTCTCCATTTCTCTTCAGACAGGCACAAGTGCAGGCAAGTTGTGGCAATTCAAGTTTTACAATTCCATTTAATGAAATATTTCCAAATACTCCATTACAGTGCATCGCAGCGTACTGCTCCTGTGACCCCTATTGCCAGCTGCTTCATACCTAAGGGCAAGGCAGGGGAAGCCCGTCACAGCGTTCCTCCAGTACAACCACACTCCGTCCGGAGGTATTGTTGTTTATTGTATTCTAACGCTTTTCTCGTCAAGAGTTCTTCCAGATACTTTGGATGGATGGGTTATATATAAACTGCTGAAATAGGTGAGACTTTTCTGTCTGGTATCGGATGCAACGCCTCCATCCACAGTGAGATTGCTGGGCGGGTGTCTGCGTCACACTCCTCGCTACCCTTCAAACTTAGTCAGAACTGCCTGGTTTTAGCAACCCTCCTTAAGTGAACAGTCATCGGGCTCATCAGAAGGACAGACCTTGGGCAGCTACTTAGTCCTCAGGCCCAGTTAGTCCCAGGCATCATGCAGAACCGGGGCATGGCCACTCTGCTGGTGGGATGAAGCCTGGAAGATGCCTCTCACTGCTCCAGCTGGAGCCTTGGGGCTGGACCGCAGGGGTGCAGAATGGGGCACAGGAGACTCGCTCGCCTGCCTGAGTCTGCAGGGCTCGGCAAAGTCTCCAAACCAACACTAACAGGATGACCTGTGTCCTCTGCCTAACTCCAGCCTTAAGCGGCTTAAATGGGGATTGTAGCAGGATGCTTGTTTAGGGGGTGGGAGCCCCCCAAAATCGGCCCTTCTGACGCAGCGGTAGGTCAACGATCGTCACAGGAGGTACAAACTTAAATGGAGGCTGCTCACGAAGATACGACTAGTCAGTGCTCAGCTGAAAACGGGAGTTAGTGACGTAAGGGCGCGTTCACTGGGGAAAAAATGATAAAGCTGAGGAAATGGTCTTGAGAACTTAAAAAATGGGGTTAAGGCTCAGCAGCTCAACAAATGACACTTCTGCCCTGCTTCTGGCAAGTGAGCTAGTTAACTAGTTAATAAACATGCCAGTCCGTCAATCACATCCCTCTGCGCAAGAAACGTAATCTCTTACCTTGGGGAAAGGGGACAGATTGTTTCATTAGTGCTTCAAGGCCACAAAGTCCCTCTGGCTAGGGCAGCGATGAAAAGAGATGAAACTCAAATTCCTGCTCCTTCCTCCAAGGCACGCAGAAAACCTACATACATTATAGATGAAGTGAGCAGCTTACATCTGCCTGCAAACTGTAACGGTTAAAAAAAGCTTTTTTTTTTTTCTTCCTAAAACCACAATAATTTGTTTCAAGCATGCAGGCAAATAATGATTTGCTTAGCATGTTGCACTCGTACGTGAGGTTTGACTAACTCGTTTTGCAGTGAAATATGAGAACCCTCAAAGGTTTGTTGGCCGAATTTATTCTCGGCTGGTTACCTTGGTAGGGCATATTGTGTGTTGCTACCGAAATATCAACAATGTGCTTGTTGCTGCCTAGAAAATAAGTGTAAAAACTAGTTGCCGCTGTATGGAGGCCACATTTCTGACTGATCCAGGTCAGCTGAGACTCATCTTAATAATGGGGAGGGGGAAAAAAAAATCCACTTTACCTATAACTTCCTGAGCTCATTCTCTTCACATAATCGTTTGAGGTGAGGGAAACAGTGATTGTGCGTAAGCCCTTCGGGAGGTCATATAGGAAGGAATGAGATTTGAGAAAATAAATACGGAAAATGAAGCAGGCACAGATGTCTGACTGGGAAACGACATCCAGGGAGGGTCTGTATTGCTGCTGGTGACTAGGCTGGGTGAAAGCAGTGCTGGTTACAGACCATCAAGTAGCTCATGGAACCCAGCACGGATTTATCCAGGACTTTGGTCCCGGTGGTGAGGAGGAGGAAGACAAAAGCTTCAGAGAGTTGTAACACGGCATTAGTGAAGAGAATTATTATTAGCATTGGAACAACTTGGTAAACACTTCTCTGCTGGGCGGGAATCTTTCTCTGAGATGAAGCATCTTGCTGCATAGCGCATTGTCGCAGTGGTTCGGGTATCTGGACTACTCTATTCTTTGGTTATTTTAATCAGATTAATTCCAACTATTTATCACATCACAAGAGCTGTGAATCACCACGTTGAGTATTCCAGTCTGATCGTAGCGCAGGTATTCACTCCTGGACACGTTTCTTCAGGGAAAAGATGTAAATGTTGAAGTGCTCGCTCAGCTGCCTTCCCTAAAGAGAAATCAGGGAGATTAGCAAACGGTTTTAAAAGGTATGTGCTTCACAATTCGCCGCTTCTCTCCTCCCAGGCAGGGCGGGGAGGTCCCAGGCATAGCTCTCGCGTACTTGGGTACCTACAAGTGCTGCAGCAAGAGAGCTGCGGTGTTCACGTTCCTCTTGCAGCACACTGATGGGAAGTCAAGTCGCTACAGCCCAGATCCACAGAGGACACGAACTGTGATGGAGCTGCCCCCCCTCCCCCGCCATTGATACTGAATTTCGACCAGGTATTTCCCTTCTGACCCACGCCAACTGGCCCGTACCAGTGCTGCTGTAATATCCGTGATGCCAATCTCTGCTGACAGGAGGCTTTTGAAGAAAAATGCCTCCATCCCAGATGTTTTATCTAAAAGCAACCCCCCATCACAACACTCTACTAACGACTGATGATATTCTTTGGGAAAGAGGGTGTTAACTGAGGAAAAATTAGAGTCGTAATTCAGATGACAGTAAATGACAGAACTGATATCCAGCAGATGTAAAAATGCACGAGTGAGACTGAATGAACTGGGAAGCTGTTCACGTCTCCATCTTGGGAGATGCTAGCAGAGAGCCAAGAAAAGATGAGAAATTGGGACAGCTCTTCTGCTTGCAGATTCAAGGAAAAGGTAACCTTATTTTATGAATTCTATTTATTTCACTTTGCATTTTACCTTCTCATTTTTTGCAGTCAAGTAACCTCGGGAAGAAGAAAGGGAAAAGGGGTGGGAGGATTTATGCTATGTGGGTCAAGTGCTACATAAAAGCAGTCCATAAATATTCCAGTTGCGATGGGTTTAAAGCCGAAACTGGTTGGCTACATGGGAATAGTTCAAGTCACTGAAGTTGTCACACGTGCCAAAAGGCACTGCCTGCAGTAAAATAACTTTAAAAAAAAAACTTTAAAACTAAATAATAGGCAGGAAAGAAACCCCTAACTGAGCGTTCAGTCTCCTGGGCACGACCCCACCTGGACAGTGCAGAAACCGTTGCCAGACCCCACCTTCCCCACCCCGCCCCAGCGCAGCTCTCCCACGGCCACTTTGCAGGCGCCCACTCACCACGCAGACCCCGTAGTGCACGTGGGCAACCGTGAGCAGCGCGGTGAACGCGGCGAGCACCGCTTCTTCCATCCAGCCCAGCAGCCCCGAGGTGGCTGCGTAGACCACCAGCGCCAGCGGGAAGAGGAACCAGTGGAGGAGCTCTGGCTGGGTGCTGCTCATCTGGCAGATGATCACCTTGCACTGTTGGGGCAAAACGCAGCAGGTGAGAGGCGCTGGCTCCGCTGGGGGCTCTGGGCAAAAGTAGGTCCATTTTCGCTGCGGGTTGCTTTGGATGAGGGGAAACCGAGGCCAGAGTTCAAAACAGGGCTTATTTCTGGTGAGGAAACTACTCTAGATAGACCTTTGCGCCTTGTTGTCTGTGAGTTAAAGGTCTTTATGACAAGTAATTTAAAATACACATTTCTTCTACGGAGACAGTGTTTTGACACGCTTTGGTTTGTGAGCCGAAGCACATCTTCACAAAAGGGGAATTGATTTGACACCTCGTGCTTTCACACAGGCTCTTAAAGTTGCGATCCCAACTCAGATGTGCTGCCGCTTAATCACTGGGAGACGGTACCGGTAATTTAATCACGTGGCATGTCAGAAATATGTCCTGGTTCATTGTAGGGAGGGAGGGAAGGTAATATATACACCACTTTTAAATCCTGTTCTTCTTTTCTGGCACTCCTTTGTGTACTAAAACACCATTTTCTTGGCTTGATTATGGCAGTCAACCCCCCAGAGATGTAGCTGGGGGCTCAGGGAAAGGGGTCCCATTCAGAATGGTAGGAAAAAAATGAATATGTGGTGCATGGTTCAACTGAAAGCAATTAGCTTGATTTTACTGAGTCCTTGAAACGTAATGAGTTGATGTTCAGATTTTTAAAAACCATGCGTGCCTGAGTGTTTTACCTGGGTTAGACTCCTTAAGGAGTGTCTCTAATATACACTCTTCTCTTTCACAAAAAAAAGAATTTAAGCAGAGGTGAAATTTTTTTTTAGTTTAGGTTTCTATCAAAATTTAAATGTGGTTAAAAATAGATTTTACGGATCCTGAAGACAGTAGAAGAATGAAAAATCCATTCCCTGTGCAGTGCCTGAAATCCTGTGACAGCAGCAGTAGGAGTCTGACCATAGGGAGAAAATACTGGCTTTAGTGTCTGTGCTGTGGAAGCTGAAGAATGCAAAAATAAACTATGAAAAAATAGTTAACTTTCAACAATGCAAGAAGCAAGCATTTGTACCTAATGAAATACCTCTGCTTACAGCGCGTTATCAGTATTGATTATGAATTTTTTGAGTAACACTACTTTTATGAGGCCTTTGGGAATCATTCCGGAGGGTATTAGAAATTGCTAAAGCCATCTATAGGCTATAATTTTTCTGGCTGAATAATTGCATCTGTCCAGAGGTTGGATTTCACATTGTTTTAAGCCATTATTCCACCGTGTGAAGTACGGGACTCAATTTTTCTTAAAGATTGCTTATTAATATTCAGAGCCATTCACCTTCAGCGCATCACGGGAGGGCAAAGCGCTCTGCGCTCCTCCCTCGGTTCCTTATCCCCTCTGGTCCTAAAGCACTGACTCGCAGTACAAGGGAGGCAAAGCCAGCGCTGTGAGATGAAAGCGCTGGAGTCTGGAGGGCACACTGGAAAGAGGAGGTCAGGCTGTGGGACTACGCCCTGCGCTCCTCCGTCCCCCTCACCTACCCCTCTCAGTGCTGCCCTGCCCCTGCTGAATTTAAACCTCTAGCAGCTGTGGGTAGGTCCTCACTCTCTTCTCTTTTACCATCATCAGGTCCAAAGGTTAACCCAGCACTGCCAGGTCACCACCAAACCGCCTTCCTCAGCCACCACATCTACGTGTCCTTTGAACACTTCAGGGATGGGGACTCCACCGCTGCCCTGGGCAGCCTGTTCCAGTGCTTGACCCTGATTCCTCCCCTGGCACAACTCGAGGCCATTTGAGGAAGTAAGGCCTCCCTATGATTTTCATAAAACGAAGAGAACCCTCCTAAAAACGTTACGCTGTGGTAGAGCAGGGATGGCAGCACTGCCCGTGTCCCCGGTCCAGGCAGCTGCTGGGGTGCGTTTTTGTAAGACAGAGCGTATCATGAGAGGTAGAAGAGCAGGATGATTCCGCTGAGTTTTAGCACGTTTCCGCTCCCTTCTGTTGATTCACGAAAAGATAGAAAGTTATCTCTAAATAACACCACCACCGCAAAGGTACTTACGATAATGTTTGAGAAAGCAACCCCGACCATCCACAGAAACAATCTTGGTTGCTTTTCTAATATGTTGCCTGGAGATAAAACCACCCAGACCGTAAGTAGAATGAACAGCGACAGAGGTGACACGAGAGGTAGTAGTCCTTCATACAAAGAATCGTTCTTCAGCGTTTTCTTTAAATGCGCTCTGTGAATAAATACAACCATTTTATGAAGTAAGAAATTTTATCCACTCTACTTCTGCACAGCAACTTCAAACTCTAGCCTAGACTCAGCCCACAAATTCATCTTGCAACTCCGCTACCTGAGCAAATGTGCTAGACGAGAAATGGTAGGATACCCAAGTCACATTTATTTCTGGCGTCAAATTATCCTGGTTTATTGGCACAGCTTCTGGTCAGCCTCACCTGCTCCTCGCTGCCTGGCAGTGGACCACTACACTTGCACCAGGTGAGCTGCGCTGCTGCCACCGGTGTCATCCGAATGCACAGCGCACAGGCTTGCTGGCCGTTCAAAATAGCTGTCTCGTTTTAGAGGATGAAACTTGTTTAAGTCTAGGGGTGATGCTGTTAGACAATCCTGTGCCGTTGCCAACGTACAGCCTAAAGGGGAGACTTTTGTTGCTCGTTAGAGTAGGAAAATTAACGATGCCTTGGGTTTGCTTGGCTATTTTAAGCTATCCTTTAAAGGTAGTGCTGTTCAAGGTATGAGAGGACTGTGTTTTCTGGCACCTAGGGAAAAGGCAGCTGTAAGCTCAACAGCAGCTGCAGGTACCTTGCATCTTTGTCACTCAGGCTAAACTCATTGAGGGGTCAGAAAAGGGAGTAGGGGGGTTAATTTACTGAAGTTCCCTACTATTAAACCATTCCTTTATACCAGTAGTTCAGAAGAGCAATTCTGTGTTTGAGGTGTACGGGGAAATGTCCCGTTTAAAATCTCTGAACATTTGTATTTATAGAAACAGCTAGACAAAAATCCAGTAAGTATCTCTCTCATTTCAAAAAAGAATATTTTTCTGAGAAAATAACAGCCGAGTACAGGCAGCAGGATGAAGAAAGAGAGGAGCTGATTGGAAAGCTCAAATCCCTCATCACCAAGCAGCTCGTGTGCGCATCCTTCAAGCAAACCTGACTGGATGTTTAAAATTGCTGCACTCTTCCAGTCAGAGGAATGATAAACCCACCAGATGCCCTGGGAGAAACTATGTCAGACGATGCCTTGAAAAGGATAACACTAAACAAAAGCCCTGACGGGAGAGGAAAGAAAGCAAAAGCTTCATGTTCACGAGGGTAAGTGCTGCTGCTGCTGCCAGGGACGACGACTCCTTCCCCGAAACAGAGTCCTTTTGCACCAGAGTCCCCAGCACGCTCCCGCTGCTGCTGCCAGCACCCTGCCCCTAAGCCCAGCCCTTCTGCAGGTCCTCAGCCTTTCCTGCCCCACGTCTGGCCCTCTGCTCTTCCTGCCCCACACTCAGGGCTATTAACCCTTTTATTACCTACACTGAGCTCCTACTGCCACATGAAAAGGGCTGTGTAGGAGTGATGTGTTACTGTCTTATAGTCTCTCCAAAATCTAAATTTTAATTTTAATATCCACTAATTCCTGAAGACAGGCAGTGACAGCCCCTCCTCCAGGCCACCTAGGACCTGGGAGACCTGATGTGACAGATGAGTGAAATGAGCTGGCAAATACTCGTGGAAGGCAGGCAGCATTAATAAAAATAGGCCATCGGAGTATAAACGAGCCGTGTATAAAGCTCCTAAGTGCAGCGAGCCAACTGGTGGATGTAATCACAGCTTGCCTCCTGCCTAGCCTGTATCTGCCTAGCAAGTATCTGCAGGCTGCATACAGAGAGGAGTTTTACAGAAAGATCTGGAAGGCAATAAAGTGCTTCATGGAGAGCAGGATGGTCAGCTACGGAATTTTACGGGCAGAAGTTACAAATCCCATTTGACTGCAAATAAAACACAGTGGTTGTAACTACAGAGGTGTCATCAGTTCGGCCTGCAGGACCAGCGTGAGACTGCCCGGAGAACAGCAAGTGGAAGGAAGGGGAGTTATAAACAGGAAAGAAGATTCTCAGAATTGACCAGAAAAAACCCTTTTACTACATTACCAGGACAGCCCCTGGCTGAAAGAAGCTGGGCTACTTCAGGCATCGCCTTTATTCCTCAAGTGAGGAGACGGTTACACATACAGAACGAAATGGGAGGGGACAGAACTGAGGTGATGTTAATTCACTTACCTGTGGATGTTGTATAGTGTTTGTGGAAATGAAAGAAACAAACTGAAGCCTGGAAGAGAAAAAGATTCATGTGAAATGATACACAGTGCTGCCAGGCTGATCACCTCAGAGTTTTCTCATGTGATACCAGAGCTCGTGTGCTATTTTAAAAATGACTCGTATTCCTGTACTCATCACAGGACACGAGCTGAGTTTAGCGGCTTGAGGCAATAATAAAACCATGCTCATTTTTCCAAAAGTTAGCTGCTAGAAATAGCTTCTGATACAGCGTTTCTTGTGTAACACATGACAAGGCCAGAAAGATTTTTTCTTTTTAAATTCTGATATATATATATAGGTCTATCCAAAGGCCAAAGACGACCCCCAGCAAGAAGTGGAAGTTTGAGGTTTAAACAAGAAAGCCACAGCACCAGTCAGACTAACTGGGTGGAAATATATATATACACACACACAGACACGTGAGACTTTTTTTTAATCTCTGTGTTTCCCTGCAGCACTCTTTGGGTTTGGTTTGTGGGTTTTTTCCTCACTTTCTGTGAATCAAATGCTTTTCCCTGATCTGTTTGCTGCTTGGAGATGGCTCTGGGTAACGTATTTCTGCCTGGCTTTTGTATTCTAAGGCATGAGTTTGATTTTGGTGCGCTCAGTTAATAGGTAACTCCTATTTTGTTATGGGTAAGAAAAGCACTGTGATGTTCTAAACCTTCTGGTGCTACCTTAAAAAAAAAAACCATTTAAGAAACACAGTGTACTGTTTGTACAGAGGAGTGGTAAATCTAATCTCATTTTTAGAAATAATTACTAGAAATAAGAAGAAATAAGAATGAATAGAGGGAAGAACTGATTTCAGGTGACTCGGTACTGGGGCTAATGTGGTGTAGCAAGGTCTCGAGAACTGTCAGTGTTTACTGTTCAGTCCTCATCACAGACAGAGCCAAGTGTTTAGCACGCTCTGGCCACAGCGGCAACTCAAGAGAAGGAAAATGAAAAAAAAGCAAGAATGGGGAGATCAGGATTGCTGGAAAACAGAAGTAAAAAAGAAGGCGACAGATAATCTATTTCTCCAGTCTTTCTGGTTATCTTTTAAAGAGGAGGAAGCAAAGAATGGGGGAAAAAAAATAATACCCAGCCTGTAAATAATTTCAGGTATCGCATTTTTACATGTTTACTTCTTGGCTTTTTAAAACAAATAAGATAAAGAATCTCTGCTTCTTCACCATGGCAGAAACTCCGTATGGAGCAGCTAAAGGATGTGCAATTGAAGTAATGTCCCAAGTATTTTGTAAATATATTTCTAAAATTCACAAGCTTGGTGCCTTCGGAGTGATCCGTGTTTAATGTGCACTCCCGCTAGCGATGGTTTCTATTAGGCAGGGAGGGCTAGCTCAATAAAATCTTGAGTTACGTACAGCAGTTCCAACATCTGCATCACATTAGAGCAGACATGAGACAAAACATTGACTCTTGAGGTTAAATCTAAATTTCCTGCTGCAATCCTGAAGTTTGATTTGTTAGGAGAAAAGCAACCGAGAGGAACCAAAATAGAGACTAGGACTAGAAATAGAATTCAAAGAGCGACAGTTGCCAACAATTTGTTATTTTTATGAAGTGCCATTTTAGTTAGAAATAACACGCTGACCACAAACAATCCCCCAGCCAGCTAAAAGCCACGTTCCAAACGGGGCAGTCACACCAGTTACTCCTCTGTATTTTTACGCGGCTTCGCTATTAGCGGCGCGTGAGCTGAGGATGCAGGAGGGAACGCGAAGGGTGTTCCCCTGTTTCTGATGGGATTTTCAAAATTCCATCATTTCCTACAACATGTTGCTTTCCCATCTTTTTTTAGCTAAGGGGGCCTGGCTTGGGGACTGCTTTTGGTGCTCATTAAGTCTGCTTTTTAATTGGCACTGAGGATCGCTTTGTGCCCAGCAGCTAAGCTGCTGCTTCCGCATTGCTGCCGTTCCCTGCTAAGTCTGGGGAACAAAAGGTGCAGCCTGCAAAGCAAACCCGCCGTGTTCCCCTGGCACTCGGCTGTCCAGGCACTCACCAAGTGATGATGATAAGAGCTTTTTTTTTTTTTAGTGTCCTACATCCTACAAGCTCATGCTTTATTTGAAAACAGTTAAAAAATCAAGTTCAGTGCATTAGACGTTTTTAACATATAACAGAAAATAGAACTCCTCGAGTGTTATGAGAGTATTGCTGCTCTTCCAGTATTTTTTAATTTCTCCTTTAATATTTTCCCCCATTTTCCAGGTGCTTTAAATTCTGAGACCAAACTGTAAGAACACAGGGCCGTATTACAGGCAGAAATACTAAAGCACAGATGGGTGGCACAGATACACACATCACAGATACACACAGATCCTTGTGTCACGCTAGGCTGGAGGTATCAAGCCCAAATCCTCAGATTTGGGTGCGATCCCATGGTCAGTCCTTTGCCTCGCACTCTCTTGACTCCCTTTTCAGAGAAACGAGCATTTGCAAAGCTCTTTATCAGGAATTATTTTGTCCATATTAAAAGACAAAAAAACTCCTCCAAACACAACCCCCAAACCAATGCATTCAGGAATTTGGGATTAGAGTCATGTTGGAAATAAATCATTCTGTTTTTGTCAAACATAGAGACACGCAATCTTGTGTGTGTGTGTGTATTTACACACAAGTGTGTAAAAGGGATCAAAAAATAATTCCCATCAATTTTAGTGACAACTTTGGATTTCATTTGGTGTGTGATGGATACCACGGTACATCTGTCCCCCCACGTTAGTCTAGACTAACGAGAATCTATTCAAGTTTAGTTATATGAGGGCACCTTAAACCCTCACGTAACTCAGCTGAAAGGCTACCGAAGTCCTGCAGGCAGTCGGGCTGTTCCCGTGACACGCCGCTGTTTCAGTAACCGCCAGAAAAGCCCCACGCTGACAGTCAAAGGGACGAAGCCAGGGTCCTGAAGACACCAAACTTCACAGACTGTAAACACCACTCAATAAAGAAGGAACTCCAGGTAGGTAGGCAAGACACCTAACCCCCTATTTTTAAACAAATTATACTGCTTCAAAGGAAGGACAATGTTTATCCTAGTGGTTCATCTTCTCCACACCTTCACTATTGTGAGTTGCACTGGTTGGTAAGTTCCTGACAAGGGAAGCATCCTTAGACTCTCCTAAGAAAAGCGCTGAAGTAATATTTGTTAAGGATTGGCTCTTCCTGATAGTTGAAAGTTCAAGAATGAGACAGGGCAGTACAGGGATGTGATTTCAGGTGAACTCTGCCCTGGGAAACTGCGGGAACTCATCCCTCCCTGCTATACTCCTCCAGAAAAGGACTCCCCAAGGCATGCCTCCCGTTTGGGAGGCAGCGAAGGGGAAGTACAGACCTTCTTCTGGGCATACTGCAGGAGGAAAACTCAGCTCTTTACCAGCAGGCAGCTGGAGTTGTCTTTCAGCCTACAAATGAAATACTAACACCCTCCTCTCTCGTTCTTCAGCCCTCTGCAGGGACCTTCTGCTCTGTACTGCTTGGCCTTTCTGTCTCTGGGTTAATAATTCATCATAGTCAATATTTGATTTAAAGAGATGTGATGTTATTACTCACTTGTCACTTGCCAGCAGACAAAAAATTAAGATAAAAAATATTTAGGCCTCAAAATTAGCTTGGAAAAAATCTTTAAATATTTTTCCCATTTTTTTTTCCCGAATTTCTTCCACATTTAGAGCAGCTAGACACATCAAATTATGTTAACACACTGCATGTTTATCACACTGATCAGTGCCTGGAAGCTGCATCAAAAGGTGAACGTTTAGAAGCACTTGTAACTGGAACAGCAGCTTTTTATGGAGGAGTGTGATTTTTCTCAGGCACGTCCTGAGTCAGAAGACAACTCTTTTAATTGGTTGGGCAAACAGGTAATTGCATATTGAGCTGTCCACTAACTATAAAATTACATTTTACTATTACATAAAATGGCAAACTTTGAATCGCGAATTGGAAAAAAAAAAGCTTGGAAAATGAATATTGAATTTTCAGACTTAATTGAGCCGTAAAGTCTGAATAAATTAAGCAATTAAAGGACAGATGAAAAATACACCCGAACAGGCCTACACAGTGTGAAATGGTTTTACAGGGATTAAGAGCACGGTGTAAACACGGGCACTGTCTTCACGCACAGAGCTGATACATGTTTTGGATGTTTAGCATCTAAGATACTTCTTGAGTATAAAGATTATAAAGGGATGCACTGATCGTGCTTGTTGGTTTTATAGCTTGTTTTCAGCAAGTACACGCTGGATTTACCTCTCCTGCACGGAGCTGTCACCTAACCATTAGCATTTGGAGGGATTTAGTAGAGACTGAGAAATGGATGTAGATGCTTCTTTGATGTAGTCCTGTTCACACAACGTGGACACATCACTCTTTTACTGGGTACAAGGACCGCGCTCCAGGGAAATGATGCCTTTGCTTGAAAAGCCCAGGCTGGCTTCCAGAAGGACTCGCCAGGTGAGCTCCCTTGCGTGACGTTCTTCTGGGACTCCTACCGCCTGTGAACTGACTCCTCACAGCCACCACCACCAAACCCACTCCTGTTTCTAATTAGCACCCTGTGATAGCGCTCTGCCTCTGGCATTCAGCACTCTGGTTTTCTGGCTTATTGTTCTGACTGGTTCGATGATTTACTCCAAACGTGAACTCAGCTGCTCTTTATGTATATCTCGAGTGACAGGTGAGTATTTCACACCCTTTACTTTGACAAAGTCTAGTACAATCTGTCACAACAATGCTTTAATAAATGTTAAATTGGTGACAGACATGTAGAAGCCAACTCGTGTTCACCACATTTTTCAAACAAGGCTAGTCAAACCCTGTTGGAGCGATAACTTTTTTTTTAACGTTTAATCATTCAACTGTCCATCAGTAAGGCAGAACCATCAGCCACTTCCCTATAGGAAACTGTTGGAAATCACTACAAAATAACTTAACCGTATGAGGCATAAACAATAATTTGGCCATGGCCTCCTAAACGCTTCCTGACACTGAGAAAAGGGCTCGCTGCTGTACGGTTACCCGCTGCAAGGACTTCTGTGTCCTTCGATACACAGGATGCAGGACATGAAGGACAAGGCACTGTTTTAGGTGGATAACTGTGCACTCCCACTATGGCAGAACTCAAATACTTGGCCTATTTCAAATGCTGGGGCTTGGTCTCATCAGCTTTTCACTGCCGTTATGTTTTCATTTATGTATTTCCTTCTCATTTTGTTTACTTAAGTAGGTCAGAGGAGGAGTGAACCTCAAGGAACACACACTGCACAAGTCACCACAGAACCCAATTCAATACACACAAATACGGAAAAAACCTGGATGCTTTGGCCCCATCTCCAAAGGGAAGTTCGAGTTTTGGATCTCTGGCAGATGTTAGTGCTCCAGTCGCATTTCATGTTCGAACCTGAGCTTTGAAAATTTTCCTCAGCTTTGCCACAGGCTTCAGTAGCCACATCTAGGCACTGCTGAGCGGATGGAATGGACTCAAATGTGCCACCATGTCTGGACTACAGAACTCTCTGCCCCCCGCGTCACGACCTCGGGAAGTACAACGTATCCACTCCGTGCTCTAGTGGTCCATTAACCACAAAGCCTATTCTTGTGGTTGCAGTTAATAGTGGAGGAGGAGCAAGAATCTTTCTAGGAGTTGTTTTTCCATCCTGGCTTCCTAAGGAATGAAGCTGATGTGATAACACTTTGCTTGTTTGTGTGCATCCCACCATAGCTTCTGAGCCCTCTGGTCAATTCTGAACAAATTGAATACACTGAAAGAAACTTCCATTCAGTCTCACGGAATTGAACAGTCAGGTAGAAGAAAATGGACATATAAATGTCTCCAGTGAGGGGAGGATTGCAGCCTGAACTCACACTTTATTCGACATAATAATCCGTCTCAGAGAGAGTAAGTATGACTGTCCCAAGAACGGGAAATGCTTCAATTCAGAACATGCACCTATTATGGGTCATTTAATTGCCACGTGAGACAGAAACCACCATCAATTAGTAATGCTGCTCCCTGAACTGCTGATGTTAACCTGCCAGTGAAAATCTTCTTAGGAAGCCTGTAGCACCATTCTAGGCACCAGACTTCCTGTGGGGGGTTGACTGTTTTAAAATGCTTATTGTCAATATTTTATATTGCTCTCAACCTGACAGCCCGGTGACAGGGAACGCTAGGCATTCGGGATGCCCTGGAGGGACAAAAATAAAGGATAGCTCTCACCTCAGTGAGTGCTGCCCTTTGAAGGGACCCTGCTTAGCCAGATAATGCTACGGGACAGTGGTGGTTAAATCCCAAGAGAGCTTTCGGAGTGTCATCCATCCACAGGAGCCTTGCTGAGCAGAGAAGTCATTAGTTCCAGCCAAGCACGCAGCAAGGTCTGGCTGCTTCCACGCGAGGGGAGAAAAGGCGTTTCTGTCCACAGCCAGGACAACGCGCTCTAGAAGCAGGAGAATGGCATCCTTCCTTCGTCTGGTGTCCAGCTACGTGTGGGTTTTGGAGCTGCGGGATGGAATTGCATGTGCTGCCTGCGAAAACTAAGGGTTTCTGTTTGCCGGGTAGCCGAAAAACTCCCATAAAATACTACGCTGAAGTTTCTCTGCTTCACGGGGGAGTCCTCCGAGGTCACTGCTCAGCAACCCGAGACTTGGCCTTCCTACAAGTGTTCACAGTGTGCTAGAGAGTTCCCAGAGACATAGGGAAAGCTCTGTCTTGGGAGTCTTTCCTAAAACACTTAATCTAAACACAGGTAACAGCTGCACTTCCATGTATATCTTCGTGTGTTCTGGCACCCGATAAAAATTCCATTATTTTCAGTGAGTGAGTGTCACCTGCTGATACCACAGCGTCCTCTGAGAGGGTGCTTTTGCAGAGTTCATCCTTAGGTTACACATGGGCTATTCTTTTTTTTCTCCCCACCCCCGCCACCAAACTCCAGGAAAGACATCTGAAAAGCTCCGCTCTCGTGCATCTCGTTTGGATTTCTTCCCGCTGCAGAAGGTACTAGCTAAAGCCCAGCTGTTCCCAGCTCAGCGGCTGAACTCCTGTTGTGTACAGAGCAGTAAAACCACAAAACGAATGCCAAGTATTGATGAAGCGGCCACAGGTTCATCGTTAGGAGGACCACTGGCGACTACTAAATACCATCAGATGGTTAAGGACAGCCAGTTAGGCTTTAATGGCCCCTCTCGGGGTCCTGGGAAACTAACTCGTAAAAAGCATCAGAGGCCCACTACACCGCTTTGGTTTTTAACTAGGCACAAAGGCATTTCACTGAGCACGCCTGAGCCTGATACAAATGGAGATGGCTGAGCACGACACACTTGCTGCAGCTCTCGACAGGCGAGAATCATCTCATCTCCCTGGCTGCCCACCCCTTGGTGTAGGTTAGACTGATGCTTTTTCTGCAGTCACAGTGGGTCCTGCAATTTACAGCAAGCTTCCAAAAACTTTATCTGTATATGTTCACAGCGCACGGGTTATCCAGTGGCAGCCACCCTTAATCGCTGTTGCTGAGCGGAGACTCAACCCGGCGGTGAAACGGCAGTGCTTTCTGGATCAGCATGATCCTCAGGGGAAGGAGTCTGCCTTTTAAATGTCTAAATTTAGGATCTGTTGTTAAGAGATTTACTAAGCACTGTGACGATTTGGTAATATAGCCAACCATGAAAATTTCTTGCATACTTTAAACTCCTATTTGACTATAATTAAGCTGTAAAAGTTGCCCTGTTAATGTCATGGAAAGTGTGTGAGAGAGAATGTTTTTAAAAAAATCTTTTGGCTCTTACTTATGCCTACTGTACTTGGGACAATGATGGAAGAAATACTGAATTCTCTACTCACAGCTCCGTTCATGCAAGTGTACCACATGAGACAGAAGCAATACTTCTTTCTAATGCTAATGGAATAGTCCATCCAACCTTGCTTTGCAGCTGTTCTTGGTAGAGTATGAAAAAGGATGTTCACTTCTGCAGATTTGATGACACTGACATGCTTCCCTACCACAAACCCCCCTAATATGTTGAACAGCTTGAATTAAACCTTCATCCATGGCCTCCCGAGCATAAGGGAAGCCATCAGCCTACTCACTGAACGGGCCGAGATGTACCTCGCTGACAGGAACGAAAGCAGCAGTGTGGGTAGCACAGAACAGATGTTCAATGGACTGGCCCGTGCTAGTGCCTAACACCAACGCAGACCTAACCTGAGGCTTCTGGGCAAGCCAACATCCATCTTGTGGTGCTCCTTCCAGAGAAGTCACTCCCTATCCCTCAGTGCGCTACCCGCCACCAGAGGATGAATTACAGCTGCACCTCCATCACCCTGAACAGCTCATTGACTACTGAAAAGGCCCCCACTGCTTTTTCCTCCCCTTCCTTCCTCTTTTTTTCCTCAGAGGCCCGACAAGAAAAGGACTGCACGATCCTGGTCACACATGGTCAGTTTTACACGCTAGGTAAAGCACAAAGAATTGTCAAAACCACGTTCTTGTACGTGCTGCTCACAGAAAGCACAGCCTGCTCGCAGCGTCCTTTCCCACCTGGGAATTCTGGGCAGCACTGCTGAAGTCCCCATGATGGGAGAGGGCGGTGAGAGCAGTGGATTCAAAAGTGCCCCCTGAAATGCTCACCGACGGCTCCTAGTTACAGACACCGCTGGATGAACACCTATATCCAAGCTCTCCGTTTGGCTCAAGGACTGAAGACATCTCTTGAGATGTAAGTGTAGACTGTCTGCGTCAAACAGGTTTTTTGGTGCTGCCTTCTCATTATTTGTGTGTTTGTATAAAAATCCTTAACATTTAGATGCTAATTCCACCTCCCTAGCATCACATAAAAGCCATTTTGTATACACATGTTTTTTGCTAAGGCTATCGTGCTTTTACCTCCTTAAAATGCCACTGCTCTTGTTCTCAGTCTAGCTATATCAGTTCAAAAATGTTCGGTGCTTATTTCAAACTACACTGACAGTATCAATTAGTGAGCAAAAAGGCTTTTGCTGCGCATGAAAAATGCATCACTTCTGTTTGGAAAGTAATTAATTCTAAAGACGAGCTTAGAAACCACCTGGCTCTTTTTCAGATTTACAGTTGGGCCTCCTAAGATTATTTAAATAATGCCTTTACTCCTTCTCTCCATTGTGTTTTGGAGCACAGCGTGCCGCGGGCCAAAACATTAAACTTACAATGTATATAAATGTGAGAAAATTTTTACCTGAGTGACGCAAGGAGCCCCTGAGGCTTTGAGAGCCAGCCAGGACGCTGCACTGAACTGCACGTGCAGATAAGGGACATTTTCTGTATTATTTGTGTGCAACAGATGATAATTCAGTGAGGAAAAATGTTTCCAAGATTACCTAATTTTTAAAGTTTTCCAGTATTTCAGGCATCCCTTTTAATCAGCTCTATTCATACGGTTTTTTGGTCTAGCCAACACTTACAAAAGGAAAAAAAATATGAAGGGCATATAAGGAATATCAAATCAAAATAATTAAAAATCAGGACAGTTTTGTACGAATCCAGACACTCACCTATGAGCAAGATTACTAATGCGTCTGTAATGTAGTAACCAAAGAGGAAAGGCTTCTGCCAGACTTCCACGCCACCAGCCACGGTGAGTAGATATGCCGCTATTAATACCTATAGAAAAAGGATAATGTATTTTCAGTCCTTTGCATCTAAAGGCACAGGATTTTGCTTATCATCTTAATACTTAAGTGCAAAAGTGAAGGGAAAAAAAGCTATTATTTTCCTCCTGTCTTTGCTTTACAGGCCCTTATGCTGCTATCTCAAAAACAATCACTTCCCAGCAGTGAAGCAGCTTCCAGGGGCACCACAGAATTATTTTCAGTGTATGGAACAGGGTAAGCAAGCAACTTTTCTGCTAATATGTGCATCTGTTTGCATGTGGTAAGTACCTTTCCAAAACACCTACCTTCTAAATCCCTCCTTAGCACCAGCCCTCCCCACTGCACGCGCACTTTCTAGTATTTACACACAGATTTCAGAATTAGTGATGTGGTTACTTTGGCAGCCCAAACCCCTGAACTGACCACATCGGAATAACTGAAAGGGGAAAAAAACCCTAAGCTCACCTGAAATAATAAAAAAATTCAACTGAAAGTGAGGAAATAAAAGGCTCGTGAGTCACTTGCTGAGGTGCCACCGGTTTCAGCAGAGATGAAAACGTGGTTTCCACTCTCTTCAGAGTTAATTTGGTGACCCCGCTGAGGTCTTAACGCAGTCGAACCCCTATAGCGATACCTTTCACACCCACCGTATTACCGGTAGCAGCACTGCCTACAGCTTATGGCACAAAGTGATGCAAGTTTCACCATGTTACGTGTGGAGCGAGCAAATGCAGTACTGTGTTAATTATAAAGCCATTTAGAAGACTGCAGATCCATGTATCTGTTTCCAGGTTACATTCAGGAACTTCCGTTTTTTCCATTTAATACGACTTCTCACGCTGGGATGACAGTTACCTGCATGGCAGATCTTACTATTTTTTGTTTAGGTTTTTTAAATATTCTTTTTTTTTTTACTATATTACGGTTTGTCTTGGTTTTTAACTTCAGCAAACACATTTTCAGTCTTCTAAATTAAATTAATTGCTTTACTTTCAAGATCTTGTTTTTAGAAAACAGGCTGCTGAAGATCACAGATTAAGCAGAACACTGATGCCTGTTAAACTCCCTGTTACACCCAAATATCACTATATTTGACTTCACTTTCTTCTCTGTATCTAAATTCAAGAGTCTTGCCCTGTGACTGCGTAGCTCTTTAAGAGTTTTGCGTGGATGTGGCATTGCAGAATGGGTTGTTTGAATTGCCTCCGACAGAACACACCAGCTCTGCAGCGGAGAACAGGCGCGAGCAGGAGAGTTACATCTCGGGACACCAAAGACAGCAAGTCGGATTTTGGTCTATATGAAGGATGTGTATAATGGGTTTTGCGACCGACTACGACAGCGCTAACGTTTGGCTTTCTGAAGAAATTGCATTATGCTATCCGTGAGACATGACGGATGGACTCCTGGCCCCAGCGCAGGTGATGGCAAAACGCCAGCTGGCTTTGATGGAGCCTGAATTGACCCTCACACGCTGAATTCTGAACAGGCTCTTTTGGCGAGGGGTAAAAGAGGGGCTTCAGTACCATCCGTTACTACAGTCAGTGTGTCTGGCAGCGCAGTCCTGAGTCAGATGGCAGCACACCTCTAGGAGCGGGAGCATCGGTGCAACGGGCTCTCTCGGGAGAATCCCCCGCCCTGGGATTTGGAGATGCAGCACTCGCAGGTGATTCTGCCTCTTACCCAACAGATGTCAGGTACGAAAAACACTCCTTGGCTTCAAATTTTTGGTGCATTGTTTTTTAAGGTCTCATAACTTTGCACTGAGGCAGTCTCAAAGACCTCCTATAGATAGCTGGAAGGGCGAGAAATCAGCTGTGTCCCTTGGTCTAAGCTGTATTAGCAAAAACGGAAGATTGTTGGAATTATTAGACAAAGTAAAGTATGTTCATCAGCTGTATAAGCTTATGGCTGTTTTTAAAGGCACTGCAGTGGCTCCCTGTATTGTCACAGCTTTATAAATCACAACAGTCACCTTTCTCCCCCTGTAAATTCAGACTATTACTTCCTTAACGAGGCACTGGGAGAATTCTATATAACCATAAGGCAGTATAACTCCTCAAAATCTCCTACCTTCTAGCCTTTTAATTCTTCTCGGAAATACTTGATTTTTTAAAATCACCGCCTCTTTCACATCTTTCCCCTACTGCAGGTGTGCGTTTTGCGACTCAAATATTCTACATGGTGTCTGCATGTACGTACTTTCTTCTCTCTGCTGTTTTACTATTGCTGTTTTACCAACAGGCACACTGAGTATATTGTGACATGCACTACATTTTTTTTAAAAAATATACTGTCTATGCTTGTAAATTCTTTATGACTCTACCAACAATTACACTGATTTTACTCCAATATTCAATTTCATTAGCATATTCCAATAGCGTTAACTGATCATGTGTTGAAATACTTTCTGTTAACACAGTGCTCCAATTCAACATCTAGAGAGCAAAGTCATCTAAAATACAACATTTTTCCTCTGAATGAATACATTATTTTCCTCTGAAAATAACTGATGCTTGCCTAAAAAAGTAAAACCTGACAATTCCCTACAAACCGTTTCAGGAGCAGTTAGCTTTAGCGCAAAGTGTTAATTTTCCATCTTAATTTTTTCTCAGTATTTTTCATTCAATAAATAGTTAAAGGTGGCAAATTCAGCCTATAAAATAGTTTTTAACATGTCTTTAAAAGGTCGTTTTGCATTTAGACACGCAGTATGCGACAGGTAAACAGCTAAAGGCACGTGGGAGATTCGTTAACCAAGAATGGTTTGAGTGGGATCATAATCGAGTGGCTAAGGAGGAAGCAATCTGCTGCAGCAAGAGCCCACGCACCGCAGCTGCTTCTGATCGACTTGCACGTGGATACGCTACGGGGCATCCCTCAGGTAACCGAACGCTGAGTCCAGGCTCCAGCTGTGTCAGGAGGCAGCTGGAAGTGGACACCATGGCCTGGCCAGCACTGCTTCCACACCGCTACCGGTTCTTTTACTTCAACAACCCCAGTCTGCTCCTAACTCTGGAACTAAATAACCACCAGTATTATCTCTTCACTTCTTGTGAAGGCTATGCTTTCTTTTTAACTAAAATAAAAAAGATTCCGAATCCTGATGATGACACCAAAGAATGATGCATTGGCATCTCCATTTTTCTTTTTAATAGACTTTTTTTCTCTTTTCAGAAGACACGGTAGTTTGTTAAAGATGTGATGTGCACTGGCATTGCTTGGGGACTTCTCTGCTGGTTCCTGAGGCACTGGCTGCCTCAGTACGTCCTGGGAAAAGGTCATACCTAACCTATTTCAGCATGACTTTTATAAACTGCTTCTCAAAAGAAAACCTGGCATACAGCATCCAAAAACTGTCTTCCCGTTTTGACTGAAAGGAAGAAAAGTAAATTCTACAATGTTTAAGTTGCTCCCTGCATCATATACGTCATTTATTCAGAGTTTTGAGGCAGGCAGTGTTCTCCCTGAGTCTAGGTGGGACCATCCAAAGCCTTCAGGCAGAACCAACTAGGAAGGCATCTCAGACCAAAAGCCTGGGGCTTATGGTCCGAGCATCCATGCCTTCAGGCACGACTGCACGCAGGATCTGTGGTCAAGAAAGAGCTGCTTGTTGCCTTTCACATTTGCTGTTCGTGCTTTTGTGCTTCTTCCCAGCTTGCTCTCTTGGCCGGAGATGGTGAGGGGAAGGAGTGTGGCAATGTCTGGGTCACTCTGTCTCTCAAGCAGCTCTTATTTTCACTTTTAAACTGTGATTTAAGAATATAAAGGGTATGCTTACGGTAGCGCTGGTGTAAGCAGAAGAATCGCTGTCTCGTATTAAGGAAAAATGAACATTTTATTCTCCTACTGTGACCTCAACTGCGGTGGCTTATGAAAAGCAACAGCAGGATGAAGGGAGTATTTCATTAGGGGAATGCTTCATTAGGGGAATATTAAAATTTACAGGAGAAAAACAGATTTTTTAAACAATCCAGAGGATGTCTGTGAAAATTAACATATGGCAGAAAGCCCTTCTCAGGAAAGCCTTGTCTTTTTTTTTTTCTCCTCCAAGAAACTTAATTGCAGGTATTAGCTTTCTTTGGCTGGGCTTGTGACAAGATGCATCCAAGAACATAGCTGGGGTTTCTTTTTTAGTCTTCTCTTCAGCCCACGACTTTTGAGGGTTTGTGCTCACTTGAAAGTGTATGAAAACTGTCTAGACACCATGGGGTAAAGAGGCTCCTCTCCCGGCATCTTTTTCTGCCCGCAGAGGACTCAGCAGGAGAGAGCTCCTAGTGCTGGAGCGGGGA
>NW_010423811.1:81462-84876 GCF_000710305.1 Buceros rhinoceros silvestris
ATTCTGGAGCCACAGAAGGAACAGTCCTCTGGCCAAGCATCTCTCAGACACATTACAGCCATTTTTCAAGTTTACACACCATGGTTTCCTATAAATGGCTGTCAGCTGTAATCAAAGCTAATTGGAGTGCCAATTACAGCCCAGCTAGCATAATTAAGTTACCAATTCTGATGAGTCATCAAGTTGCAGAAAACTATGATCTGCATAAGTCCCACAGATTTCTCTAACTGAAACGAGGTACTTTTTCATGAGGAACAGCAGCTCTTTTTATAGCACAATTAACAGGGAGCCAGTGAGCAGGCTGGCTGTGTTTACAGACAGCGGAGCTGACTCAGCAGCACTGTCCTGGGAGCCACAAGCCAGCCGAGCTTGCATTAAGGTCAGCCATTATCTGTTTGCACACTTACACCAATTCCTGTATTTCCTGAGCTTTATGGGGATAAGGAAGTCCAAAGTTCCTGGCTACCATCAAATTTAAAAGCAGAAGCAGGAGACTAGACCACCTGAATGTCTGACATGCCGATGCAATAGCATCATGTTGCCGGTGAAATTATCAAAGAGCAGACAGGCACACTGGTGCAGCAATCCAGCTAGGAATGCCACCGAGGAAACGCTGAACCGAACGCCGGGGATCAGCCTGAAAGCAGCCTGCGAGCGCTCCCACACCCCCTGCCTCTGAACGTGACTGGGGGAAGAGCTGGCAGAGAAACGGCAGGAACGTCGCCTTTCTTACTCATCATCAGCCATCAGCTAATGTCCTCCACGGATCTGAAGTGCTACCTTTAGTAGTGCACACATCATACGTGCTGGATAGGTTTACGAAGCAAGAGCAAGGCAATGTTTATAGGGGAATGAAGACCTTTCACTCGACTAGTTAGTGCAGCCAGAAAAAAAAACAGGTTATGTACTTCCTGGTGTGCATGAAATGTAGTTTGGATTAACGGAAAAAATACTACCTTGATCTACAAATCCTCTTTTGTCTTTGTTCACAGGCAATCACAACTACAAAAGCTTATTTATAGGCGTGCAATCTGATGTACGGGCACTCCAATCGTACAGTCTTCCACCCCTGCTGATGACTGCACTGTACAGCAACAAAAAATCCTTACACGTACAGGCTTATCCCTTTGACTGCAGGCAAACCATGACAGCAGTTACCAGAAAGCGAGAATGCAGGACAGCAATTCGGCATTAGAGGGGAACAGGAAACAGCACTTGTTAGCACCTTGCATCCAAGTTAATCAAAGCCATTTACACACGTTACTGAAATCCAGCCTCACCACAAATCTGTCAGGCAGGAAAATGTTACTGCCATTATTTCCCAGATGGGAAAGCCGTGACAGAGGCACAGGTCACTAAAAGGCACTGACAGGGTTAACGGTACTGCTCCGCTAGTTGATATCTGCTCCCATATTTAACCGCTAACCCAGTTTGGATGCTGTAGCAACCCAAAAGAGCTTCCTGAACACTGACATGTACATCTACAGTGATCATCTGAGCAGCAAGTGAAGTTGAACAAAGCTATTCCTCTCCTGCTGGAAGAACTTCACTAAGAAGAGCAGCTTACAGAGACATGGCTGAAACATGCAGACCAGCTGGCTGCCTAATGTCTTAGTCCCGAGCCAACTTCTTCTCCCAGAACCTATTTTCTAGGGGATGAAACAGATGCACCACAGCTGGACCACCACCTCTGAGTTGTTCTCAAACCACTGGATTCTGATTTTGTTTACAGCAATACATCTCCAGCCATTAATTCAAATATTGAATTTCCATTAAAACACATATTTGAATATTTGTCAAACTTCTTTTCAATTATGTAGATTTGGCTGTACCTTTCATCTCTGTGACAGGAAGCTCCTAAGACTGGGACTGTGGTCTTCAGGCTGCAAGAGCCTGCCTGGCCATCTAAGAAACAGAGAAGCCAGCCCAGAAATCCCAGCGCTAGGCCCTCGGCAGCGCGATGAGCTTGTTACTGCTGCTACTCGCTTGTGCACTGAGGCCACCGCTCACCGTAGTGGCATGTTTCTGAAGAGGTTCACCTCAAAGTAAGGGTGTAAGCCAGCCAAGAAGTCAGCTGGGGACTGGCCGTGGGCTGATACATAATTCACGTTACTGAACACCATTCCTGGAGAGGAAACCTCTAGTGGCGTGACTTTGACTTTGTTTCAAGGGTGAACCCCACTTGACAACAGTTAATGCTCTCGTACAGGTACAAGGCTATTTCCGTGACCACGTGTCATGCAAGCAATGGTAGAATTGAGAAGGTCTAGTACTGTGTAACTGTATAATTAGAGTTGACAAACACCATGTGCACTAATTCACCTCGTGCCTCAGAACCTAGTGTTGGTGGGGAAACTGCTTAAGGCTTCAGATAGCATAATAATTTTGGTTAATACCACAAATCAAATGAAGCTGAATGACGTTCTCATGGGCTCTAGCCGACTGCTAGGTTTGCTGCAAAGCTATACTAACGCAGTAAAAAAAAATAAAACCAAATCAGGAATGATAAATACTTACCACTTGGCTTATATCGTATCCCCAAGGAAGAAAAAGAACTCCTGTGTTATATTTCTCCCAGTGTGAACACATAAAGTTAAACAAGACAATGCTTAAATATATATACATTGTATATACAGAAATTCCGGTCTTCCCATTGTCACGGGAACAGACGGAAAAAAAAGAAAGCAGGAAAATGGAGGTAGCCCAGCTATCCAGCCCATGGTCAAATAACTCTCCCAGAGGAGTACTGGACCGAGTCCTTCGAGCATGTTTCCCATCTATGGAGTCTAGAAGGATTGGGAAAGGAAAAGAAATAAAGAATTAGAGCACAACAAAAGGAGCAACTGTCTTCACACACATTTCACTGCTGCCACATATATGGGAAAAATACACCAGTACCAGCAAACCGAAGCACAACTGTCCCTTCAACACCAACATGTTAGGATTGCTCATAAAATATTTGCTCTCATCATCAAGTAATTTTCTATCCTTACCTCAGCTCTTAAACTAAATGCCACCTTCCTTACAAGCTTTAGAAGGACACTCAGAATTACCCCAGAGGTCTTAAAGTGCTTTTATCTCAGTCCCTGCAATTTCTCAATGAAAGTGCTGCAAAGTGTCCTTAGGGCTTCTCACCTGTGCATTGATGTTGGGGAGACTTCAGACCGCTGGTGGGGTAGATTCACTAAGGCATTTTTGTTGCCTGATGCTAAATGCTTCAATGACTAACAGTTTCATGGCAGCCTCAAGGAGCAAATTTCACAGAACGTGTTTGTCTGTGTGCCTGCGTAAGAGACTTTTTTTAAAAAAAGAGTCTTTCAGTTGCAATCTTAGGATACAAGAGCTGGCAGCGCGTCCAGGTGGCCCAGAAGGCCAATGGCATCCTGGCTTGTATCAGCAATAGTGTGGCCAGCA
>NW_010423811.1:84898-101590 GCF_000710305.1 Buceros rhinoceros silvestris
CATGAGTGGGGCCAGCAGGGGCAGGGCAGTGACTGTCCCCCTGTACTCGGCACTGGTGAGGCCACACCTTGAACACTGTGTCCAGTTTTGGACCCTCCACTCCAAGAAGATCTCATTGAGGTTCTGGAGCATGTTCAGAGAAGGGCAACAAAGGTGGTGAAGGGTTTAGAGCACAAGTCTTATGAGGAGCAGCTGAGGGAACTGGGATTGTTTAGCCTGGAGAAAAGGAGGCTGTATCTCCCTTCAGCCTCTTACTGCTCTCTGCAACTACCTGCAAGGAGGTTGTGGCGAGGTGGGGGTCAGTCTCTTCTCCCAAGCAACAAGTGATAGAGGAAATGGCCTCCAGCTGCACCAGGGGAGGTTTAGGTTGGATATTAGGAAAAAATTTTTTACCAAAAGAGTTGGTAAGAGTTGGAGCAGGCTGCCCAGGGCACCCCTGGAGGTATTTAAAAGACATGTAGATGTGGTTCTTAGGGTGATGGTTAGTGGTGGACTTGGCAGTGTCAGGTTTACAGTTTTATTTGATGATCTTAAAGGTCTTTTCCAACCTAAACAATTCTATGATTCTATCATTCTAAGAATGTCTTTCTGTTAAGGTGAGTTATATGTTGAGCACTTTTAACACTTAAGTGCTTGAGAGCTGCCCAAACACGGTACTGGATCTCACTCTGAGGATGTTGAACAATACGTTTTGAGTCAATCTGAGAGCTCTCTCCTGTTGACCGGGGGGAACCTGCAGCTGGCTCAGCTGGTGGAAAGTCAGCAAACATTTAGTGTTCTTCTGTGTCACTGAACAGAATTGGTGCTGTGCATGGTATGAATCAAGGGAGAGGGCACGAGGGAAGGGCGGTGACTGCGGGGAGAAGGAGGAGGAGGAAGGGGGTCTAGCAGCTGTAACCTCTTTTCAAACCATACCTTTAGTCGCTTCCCTGAGACTGTGCGGGTGAGAAATAGAAACGTTTTCAAAGTTGTGTAAGCACGCAGGGTGAACTTCTTAGGAGAAAGGACACTGAACAAACCTTACAGATTACTTATTGTTATCCTGAATCTCAAAATAACATGAAGAATTTTTTTTTCTTTTTAATGTTACTTGGAAGGTACTATAGCTAACAATTACTAGCTATTTGATAGCATTAGTAACCCAAAACTGACTGGAGATCCAACTCGGCAGAGTGAGACCAAAGACTCCACAGCTGCTATGGATCATATGCTACTTACTTCTCCAGATTATTTGGCAGTACTCTGAGTTTTGTTTAATGTAAATACACTTCAGGGATCTAAACCAGGAAAACATGGGATTTCATTTTATACAGAATTTAGACTATCTTCCTATTGTAATACCTAAACAGCTGTGAGATATCCTCTGCTCAAACACAAACCTCTTGAGACAGCTCTCACAGCTCTAAAAATTAAAGATCTCATAGAGGAATTCAGATACGGCTTGCCTCCTTCTAGAGCCGCATTCTCTCTCCGTTAGCATGACCACTGAATTGTCGGCATCTTACTGAAATGCGCGGAAAGAACACTGCACAAACTTGAGCTTACTCGAATAGTGTTGCTGTAAATCCAGAAATTCTTCAGTCCATTAAAGGATGCCTCTAGCAAATAGGTATGTAAGCACCCCTAAACAGTTTGTGGTCTTCTGTATTTCACAAACATCTATCCCCAGTCAGACACAATTCAGTTATAGGGGTAATGCTTTCTAAAAATGAGAATGATAAAAGATTTGTCTGTTCATAAATTATTGTAAGTTGTCAGCGAGGATTACCCACATTAGATGCTAAAATACATACACCGTGGTTTTCACTTTGCAGGAACTTTAGTTTTACTAAAAAGAGTTAGGCTTCTAACGGTATCATGAAATACAGTACTTCTAATTACAATGGCATGGAGAAAAATACAGGAACTGTACAACATACGTAAAATCGGATTTTGCAGATCTTTACCCACATTTTTCATGCGGTTTCACTAGCTTTTTAAGAGACTGAAAACATTTTCTGCTTTAGGTTTCAGTTTGAAATCATTCATGCCAAGTGGAATTCAAAACAACAGCAAAGAGCACTGCATTGTACGGAAAGGGAAAAGATACCAAACCACCTTAACAAAGCGAGGGGGGAAAGAGCAGCGTGCTAGGGAATTTGGAGAGAGTAACTGTGTCATTAAAAAGAAGCTGAGAGAGAATAAAGCTGCATATTTGCTTAGTTATTATGGCTCTTTGCAGTCTTCCAAAGGGAAAACTTTGGCCACGCAGAATTAAATCTGAGACTAAATATTTTCATGAAGTGGCTTGGACAGCAGACATAAAAATCTACATATACATCAGTACATTATAGCTTTGACTGTCAACATCATATCCTTTGTTTTCCAAGTATTAGGAGCTATAGGCCTCACTGGCAAATAACATCTACATTAAGAATCTCAGAAGCTGAATTTCCAGTGAGCTTTCTGGGGTGTCATACACTAACAGCTCCAATATGTAATTCCTATTTATGAAACAATAGCCACTTCATTAATCCCATACAATTACATCAAGAATGGTTTTCACAAAAGAAACTGCTGCTTCTGCTAATGATTATGGAGAGCTGTTAGGGAAATGTGACTGGCAGTCAGCCTCAAGGGACGGCTGTCCCGTGATTTTTATGGTACAAATACAAAAAAATAATTCCGGATAAAATAATTTGGGCATGAACTCACCACTTGAATAGAAAAGCCAAGGCACTTACAATGCAGAGGGAGATGACTGCACAAGAGGATACGCTCAGGTGAACCAAGACGGCTCTACATGCATGGGTCTGATACCAAAAGTGGCCAGCTCTTTGCACAACACTGCAGCGTACATCTAGAACATACTTATGTCTCACCTGGGTATCTTAAGAGAGCACCCAAATGTACGGCTACATGCCACAATGCCAGGCCTTATAAGAACCAGCTCCAAAGAGAGGGTACATTTACACAGCACAGTGCAGTCCATGGAAACACTACCCCGAGTCCCCCCCAGATTAACTCTGTTGCACCATGTTGTGGAGAGACTAGTTTGGAATGAGTTGGCTTATGGAGAGAAAACAAAAAAGCCATGCTAATGTGGATCTCATTTCCAGATCTGCATGAGCTCAGGTACAATGTACCTAAAAATACAGTCACGGTGTGACATAAAAAGTAAAAATGGAATATGAAACTGAAACTGAGGGGTAGATGTTATGGGAGAAAAACAGCAAGAGGAAAGAAGCAAGATGATGCTTAGTCTGTCACCACATTCATACCATCTCTCCTGCCACATGCAGAGCACAAGTCTTATGAGAGTCCAGAGAGCAAGTCTTATGAGGAGCAGCTGAGGGAACTGGGGTTGTGGAGCCTGGAGAAAAGGAGGCCCAGGAGAGACCTTATCATTCTCTACAACCACCTGAAAGGAGGTTGTAGCGAGGCAGGCATCGGTCTCTTCTCCCAAATAACAAGCGACAAGAAGAAACGGCCTCAAGTTGTGCCAGGGGAGGATTAGGTTGGCTATTAGGAAAAACTTCTTCGCCGAAAGGCTGTCAAGCTCTGGAACAGGCTGCCCAGGGAAGTGGCACGTGATGATCTTAAAGGTCTCTTCCAACCAAAGTGATTCTATGATTCTACACCACAGACACTGATGTGCCTAACAGTTTAAAACACAATGTGACGCTCATTTTCCTTTTTCTCTGCTTTGCTCTCTATTTTCCGTGTCTCTGAAAGCACCCTCTGCTAATGCTGGTGTCAGGGAACTCCTCAAATGCCATCACTGGGGGCCAAAGGTTTTTATGAAACCCAACAGCACTGACTGCTGCTACACAATGATTTCCACTGTTCCTCTAAAACAATTTGAACTTTCAAGAGGGATAAGAGCTACACTCATAGAACCTCTAATACATAATTTAAAAAGCTGTTGTTTGGAGGTTTTTAAGTCTTATAGATGGTTTTTTGGTGTAGTTTTGTTTTCAATCTCAGAGAATTGTTTTGGAGAGAGATCAATAATTTATCCACGATGCCTCTTCTCCTCAACACTAGTGAACTAGCAGATAAAACTATATGAAAACGTTAGATGTGTAGATTATTTCATTGTACTTTACCTAGAGCATAAGCACAAAAGGTGGTAAAAGCACTGAACAGCCACACCCAGTTGGGAACAAGTCCAGGACTGGAACCTGAAATAAATCGGGTAGGGAGTCAGTGTAACAGTGGTGAACAGCAAAGGAATCCACCGAGATACGCATATACCTATGAACAAGCAGCCACAGATCAGCCCACGACACCGAGCAGATTGAAATAGTTGGTTTTGACCTTAGGTCATCAGTGAGCTCTATCAAAGAAGCAACGGGCAGGCTTGAACGTGTTTACACCGCAAAGGAGAGAAGACAAGGTAGAGATTTTTTGGTCCCAAATTGACTATAGTATTACACAAAATAATGATAGTAACTAGGCAAAAATTCTCACGGGTCATGGGAAGACCATCCATCTACAAATCAGTCAATGCTTATGCAATATCTAGGGACAGGAAAATGTAGTCTTCAAGCAGGATCATTATTATTAGTGCCAACATGGGTTTTGTGTAGCACTTCTAAAGTGCTACAGATCTGAACAGGAAATCTTTGTCCTTAGGCTAGGTCAGATATTAGCACCCTCTTATTTTCCTTGAAAAAAGTCGAATTGGACGGAACCCAGGGCTCTGTAATCGCTCTGCTGATAGCGATAACCCAAGGTTACTGTTACCATTTTAAAGAAATCAGTCCTTTTTCCAAAGAGAATTCTATTTAACTTTAATTCTGTAAATAAAATCCAGTAAGGACCACACCAGCACTAAACAACTGTAAGTGCAAAGCCCTCTCGGGTTCCTGGCATTCGGCACCGGGCACAGGGAACACCTGCAGGCCAAGGTGTGTCCTTGCTGAACGGGGAGGCACCAGTACCCAAAGCAGTGCCCTGACCGCCTTTCTCTCAGTGCCTCATCTGTCCTGTCTGAAAGAAAAGATGGCAGCTCCTGACTCCTAGCTGCAAATTTTCAAATGGTAGAATGAAAACCAGCTGTCCAGGAAATTAAGTCTTTTATTTCTGATCCTAGGTATGGGGTTGATACGTGATACTCAAAAGGCTCATTAGGTTGCATGAACGTTTTCAATCAATTGAGAAATGATGGGCACTGTTCTCACGTGAAATTGAGAAGACGCTTATGACCTACACATAGAGGTCTCAAACCTGACAGACTTAATCACCATTTCAACTGTCTTCGAGTTCAATGTGTATCTACTGGGAGTGTATCTACTGGGAATGCATCAAGATAAAATTACCCCATTAAAAGGCCTGTGCTGGATGTTCTTTTAATACAGAACTTGGTAAATATCAGCAGCATTGAGAAAAACCCAAAGTGTTTAAGGATGAGGCCGTGAAACTATATAACCCGATGGTCCTGAAAACTTAATGCTCATATAGGATTATTTTTGATCCAAAACCACTAACAAGTATCCCTGTCTCTCGAATTGTTGTTGCCCTCCAACCACAGGCAAAGACATTAAAGGCAGAAAAAAAACCCAGACACAATTGTTTCAGGAAAGAAAAGTGTTAAGAAGTCATCACCAAATCATTTAGTTTAAAGAAAAGCAACGTTTTTATATATTAATCACCTGGGAGTTTACTACTTTCTGTGGGTTCCAACAGCTGGTCGGAGAAGCCCAGTACTGAATGTGCCCTACGCTCAGGAGCAATCAGCTCCACAAAACTTCTGACTTGGTCTGCCATGAGGAGCAAATACGGACTTGGAAAGTCATAATTTCAAGAGATGCTTATTTAGAAACTGTTTCTTCTTTGTCTAGAAGCTGTCTTGGATGGGGCAGGGGGGAGTGTGGAGTAATGAAAGGGAAATTAACTCATTCAGGCATTGATTTAGTGAAACCAATGAAAATTCTATGAAGAACATGAGGGTGGGTTTTGGCTGTGTATTTTAATCCTGTAATATGCTTTAAATATAATAATATCATAGACTTAAAGCACCACATGTTGAAACCCATATTTAGGGATGGAATTAAATAAGATTTTTCAATAAAATGATCTACATTTATAATGCCGTGGGTGAGGTCAGATACTCCCATATGCACATGGAGCCTCATGAAGGGAATGAGTGGATGATTCAAGCATCGGATACCTCCCTGTATCATTCAGAAGCATGACATAAGCAGCTCATTAATTCTGAAAAATTACATGAGAGTACTTACCTGAGGCAGTGTAGTCCCAGTCATAAAAAGATATTAGAAAATAATTAACTAAAATCATGACAAATCCAGAGAATGTTAACAGGTTGGGAGCAATCCACAAAGGCACTATCTGTTAAAAAGTAAAGAGAAAGAATCTGAAATAAATTCTATTTAAAATTGTGAAGTTCTATTTTAATTAAATATTTTGTTGCGGTTTTTTTTTTCCAGGGAAGAAGAAGTCTGTGTATGACATCAGCAAAGTTCAGATTTGTGTATATTTTCCCATTTTCAAATTAAAATACAGTTTTCATCTCTGAAGTTTATTCTCAAATGTGTTCCTTTTTCCTGATCTTTGTGACTGCAGTAAAAATGCCGTTTAAAAACATTGTATTTCCTACCTTATACATTATCCTTATTTTCCCAGACACCAAGGGAAGCTTCTTGCGGTTGCGTGTATCACAACTGAAAGAAGACTGCAGCACCCCAGTGTGGTAATTCAGCGTTCACGTGGCAGGGTTTTTCTAAGCATTTCATTCCCATGCTATAAGAAGGAAGTTTCCTTTTCCAGAACACATCAATAATTTCCAGCTCAAAACATCAGCACAATCGGACACGGAGTGCATGACACTTTTAGAGTCAGAAGATCCCCCTGTTATGAGCAGCTCCCTACTTCTCTAGACAGCGACTTTCTGCAGGGTCTCCCTCTTCAGTCATAAATTAGAAACATTCTATTAATTCATTTGACTTTGAAGAGTGCAGAAAAGGGCTCCCGTCTTCACCTAAGCCTCTAATTCTCTGTCCCATCACCCGTTCTCAGCTATTCACCCCCTGAGGCTTTAAGGTATTCCAACAGGGATCCTTTTGGGCAACAGCCTTCCCAAGTAACACGGTTTCCCCAGAACATACGTAAATGTACATCAGGTACTTTGTCACTATAAAATACTAGAAAACAATATTAAAGAAAAAGAATTCAATAATTTCAGATACTAATAACAGTTTTGAAAGCAAAGGTTTTGCTAATTTATTTGGACTAGCTAGATGGGCAGACAGATGAATACATCCTCATTTTACACGTCTTTACATTCCCTCTATCCTATTACTACATGAAAAAATTGCATATAAAATGTAATGCTTGAAGTGATTAATTATCCTGACCAGATCCTCTTTTTCTGCTATAGAACAGTTAATAATATTCAGAAGAAATTCTGCAACTGATGTACGGTGTAAACTTCTAAAAATCAAATGAAAAATCGTGAATAATAATATTCCATTATATTTCTTAGATGTTTTCTTTAATGACATTGGGAAAATACTAAATCTGATAGTTGCTTTTCTTATGACCAGGGTTTTACCACTAATTTAAAATTAGTTTGTCAGCTCTTACAGCATTTAAAATACATCACGGAATGCATATAACCACGATAAGAGATTCTGAGTCTTCAGACACCCTATTCTAACTCCCTAAACACAAGGGACACCAAACATTGCCTGAAGCTCCTTTAGGAGAACACCTGAGGAACCCTTCACTGGCTGGACTCCTCTCCTTACACTGCCTGCGTGCTCGACACGCAGCGACAGCGGCACAGCTCCGAATATTCCTACTGGGGATGCAGAAACCGTGTAAGATGGAGGCTTGGTATGAATCGCCTGCTGGGGCATCGGTCTGGCATTTATGACCCGATGTGAAATAAGAATGACAAATGCTGAAGAAATTCTAGACTGATCTTTTTTAATCTAAACCACAGCTCAAAAGAGTGGGTTAAGACAACCTGTGGATGACCCGTTTACATGGATATACCGATGCCATCCACCGCACTGTTTTAAAATGCCTGTTTTCCCCTCTATGATCCGCAGTAATTGTTGACTATGAAATAAAGAGGGGTGCCATAAATGCCTGCTTTCTAATTAGGCTCATTGTTTAAACAGTCACAATGTCGTTACTAAGTCATTACAGGAAATCATTTACGCTTACACAGTACAAGCATGAAGACACTCTTTTAACCCACTTTCTTGCTAACATCATGTATTTGAAGAAGGAAACCATCCAAGGATGTTGTTATGCTTGCAATCCCTTTAGTATTTCCCAATTCAAAAACTACAGGGTGTTAAAGATTAACTTTTTACACATGTTGGAAAAATATAGCCTGAATTTACTAGTGCCCTATGGAAGGATATGCTGAAATGTTTATTGTTTAACTAACAGGCAGTAGAAGTCTAATACATCAACGTGCTACATGATTAATAATACAACCAGAGGTGCCACTGGGGAGAGCCACATCTGGCAAAACCATTGTGTGCTTCAATCTTTAAAAAACCTTTTAGTTCCGCAAAATACGAACTGATTTCGGTTTTAACGGGTCTACAGCTGTTCATGTTAAAAGCCTTAATACAAAGAGCAAATGTTTTAATACATCAGCTGTCTCTTTGGATAATAAACAGTAAAGCACACATATTTATATTAAACTCCATTCAAACTTGTAATATTCCCTAACTAAGTCACTTGAGACCATCAAAATTCTACTCACGCCCTATTCTAGTGATAAAATCAAAGTTCATAAAGGCAAGGGGGGGGGAGTTAATTGACTTTAGAGAAGCTGGCACACACCTGTGTATCCCAGTGGGATTTCCTCCTTTTCCCCTCATTGTCCTGCACAAATGTGATTACTCACGAATACAAATAGAGGAGGAATACTTGGTTTGTGTAGTACCTAATACTACTATTCACTAGCTGACAGAGAGCACATGATTGTGCTGTATTATAAAATACAAATCTTAATTAAAGGCAAAAGGACGGAGCATTGGATTAATTAAAGATGAACACCTATAGTGTACAATCAGAATAGTTTTAAATACCACGTCGAGTGGTATTCTATAGCCGTTACTACAATTCCACCCAACGTGGAAAGGCTGCCACGGGCGGGCTTATCTCAGAGTACTTCAAGGCCATTTTAGAACCTCAGCACAAAACATCACCCTTCGCTTTCCGCTTTAGCACCGGACTGAACAAGTTTCTGAAGCACATTCATCCAAAAATCACAGTCAGCCTGGCACGGGCACGCGATACAGCACATCATAAGAGGAAAGAGAGGAAGGTACTGCTCAGGATTTCCAGGTGGATTTCTAACCGCAGTGCACAAATTCTTTGCCTTCCCAGCACCCCTGCCCCGGGTAAATGAGCTGCGTTATGACAACATGTTTGCAGTTCTTACATGTGTCAACAGCGCAGCTCATAAATTCCCACATCACAAATGTCCTGTAGCTTAGGAAATACATCTTAAAATGAATGACAATGTCTCGTGACACAGGAAACCCATCTTCCAAAGAATTCTGTGTTATGGAATACAGAGAAACCTGTGTTTCAATTGGGACTAAACTGACATATGAGAGGCCAGACCCAAATCCCAAGACTCTGTTCTCAGATTATTTTTTTTTCTTTGCTATGTGGATTTTACATTGGCTTTTTTATCTCCTCTAGAATCTCACAAAAATAGTCCCTGTGGAATGTTTATTTTCACCAGATAAGAAACTAAACTACATCCATCTGCAAATGGATGCATTAGGATGTCTGAACTGAGAGAAATTACTCCTCCCAGGCATCAAGAAGAACACTTGTGCTGCCCAATTTCCAATGAACATATTAGAGGCAATGTTTCTTCTTCTGAAAAAAATTATCCCAGCATTATCTCCCTATTGCAATGCACTGTTCTATTTAAATAGAAATAAGATGATATGTTGTAAAATGTAAATTCAGTATTATATTCCAGATCACAGAATATTATAGTCCAGAGCATGCTCACAGCCCAGTTATAATGTTTATAACGGGCACAAGCTACAAAAAAATCAATGTCAACTAAATGCATTCAAAGCTTCTCCTTCTAAAAATAAGACTTGATCACATTTATTATGATGCCACTGTTTTACTTACACTTCAAGAAGAAAAAGATATTATTTGGTGAACAGATGAGCAGAATTGTCTCGGACTGAATTTGGGACAACAGTTACTGCTACACCAGGTTTCAGTCTCTAGCCAGGAACAAATCCCTTCTAGCAACTTCCATTCCCACTAATATTTTACAAACTGTTAAATTTTGGCCAATAAAATTGGTGATCCCCCAGTTCTCATTTTTATCTGTAGGAGCAACCAAGGTGACTCTGCTGCAATCTCCATTTCATGCTGCTTTCCCCTCTGCAGCTGTGCACTCCCAGCTCTACTGGACTCAGATCTGAGCTGCCAGCATTTTTTCATCTTAGAATGACTACAGAAGCTGAGAGAGCAAGGTGGTTTCCCTTTAAATCCTTGCGATGCATCACTGAGGATTCTCCCTTAACGCTCCTGCAGCAGAAGGCAAAGCAGAACATTCACTGCTGTATCTTCGGGGTTCTACCCAAACCAAATGCCAGCGTACAGACAGTGCCCACTCTGCTCTGCGGTTCTGTACTCAGATCTCCCAGCTTTCGAAACAGGTTTTCAGTCCTGTGCTCTGGTTTGGGTTCTCCTCCAGCAAGAAGTGAACAAAATCATGCTCATCTAAAATTCAAGGAGGTGTAAAAAAACTGTTAGGATTTTTATAGAGGATCTATCACCCTGTGCTACATGGGGACAGTCAAGAATGTTACTTTTCTTCTGGAAAAACACAGCAACCATTAGAAGGACTTATCTCCAAAGCAAGTTTTTTGCTGATAATAGTCTCCCTTCAGTTTGATAGCAGAAGAATACCCATGGATTACATAAAGCAAAGTGCGAGTGCCCAGAAAAGCCTCTGCTCATCTCCCGTGCTGGACTCCAGAGTGCTGGGGGTGCTTTTCTGCCTCATTGTTTTCCTCAATACGATGATGGGAATGAAAACAGAGTCTCTGAATTGAATTATTGAGTTTAGTTTCACGTCTCTGAATTGCTTTTCTCTCATTCGATGTTCCAGTTGTTTTTTAGTGCTTAAGCTAGGTCATATAAACACCTCCCTGAAATTACACTGAGGTTATGAACCAGAGATGGTGATTTTCCTGCTACATCAAGCGTAAGCATTACAGAACCCAAAGATGGCAGATTCAGCAGCGCTCTGACTACATACATCCTTTTTCATCTGTATAAAGGTTTGTTTTCAAGTCTGCTCCACTCTAAAGATTGCCTCTAAAGAGGCGGATGCAGAAATCTTTGTTTCCTTGGAGATCAATAAGTTCATATTTATTTGCTATACAGCCTTTTTTTTTTCCCCACAACAGCAAAACCAATTGTGAGTGGTTTTATTTTTGAGACCCGCAGATGATAATGCATTCAAGAGATGCCATCTTCCAATCGTTATGGTGATCATGGTAACCGCTCTCATTTTCAGCTTCTTAGAGAAATGCCTCGCTCCCTCGAGCAAGTACCCTCGGGAGAAAATGAGCCAGCACTTGCATAAAATCATGTGCACATCGCAGAGATAAAGCCATGCTGTTGTTAGGCGGCATATGCTGCACAAAAATAATTTGTACTAAGTAAACCCTTCAATGTCTGCAAAGCTGTTTAATGAAAGATGCAATAATGAAAGATGTAAAAAAGAAACACATGCCTTTTTATAGTGAACAGAAAAAATAAATAAATCGTTTTTTCTAAAAAAAACCCTCAAAATCTAAACTTACTAATCTTGAATATAGCTATATATCCTGTAACATTTGTTTTCTTTTATAGAGATGTCTTGATTTCAGCTTTATTAATCAATATGTATTTTTAAATGAAAATACATGATGATTTAAAACATGTGATACTTCTATCAAATAGAACTCTTACCTTAATAATTTTGTTCCAGATGGGCTGCATGATATACACTGATAAAGGATTTGTATCCATAGCACTGTACTGTGAGGAAAAAGCAGAGATGTTAAACAAAGTGCTGAACAACGCCTATTTTTCCATCACCATCTATCCTTCAGCATCTAAGAACAATCACTCTGAGTGTGACTGGTGTAAATTTATTTTATTCTGATCTCCATTCATAGAGTTTTAATTTCATTTAAAAGCACTGCTCTGGTTTACAATTACCTTGTCAGCAACAATATGTAGTAACACGAAGGCTTAGGCTGGTGACATGGCAAACAGTCACATTTTACTTTCAAATTCTTATTTATTTTACAAGTTGTGCTACAATGCTCTGCATTTCCACCATATTTTGGATTAAGTACCTTGATTTGCTCTACCAGTAACGCATAGTCAGAGCAGCGGGTCATGGCTAGTGAGCAGAACAGACAGTGCGTAGGGAGCATGGTCGTAAGCGGCACATTATCTGGCAGAGACACACAGCTTTTGATACAGTAGCACAGTTGCACTGGCACTAAGATAATTAATGTAAGGCAATGTTTTTATAAAAATAAGGTCAGTTCACTAACACAGTAAGATTTCCTTATTGGACAGACTTGTAAAATTATATTTGTTTTATAAAGTCCACTAAGTACGTATCCGTAGCTATTACAAACAAAATAGAAATCCAAGCCCACCCCAAATTGCTGTTCTCTACTTTCTCCTCAGAGGACAGTATTTTTTATCCTGCCTTGAGATTGCAGAACACAGACTCGGAACAATCCGCAGAAGAATGATCTTAACTGGTAATGCCACTCGCAACTACGTTCTCGAGCCCTGGCGGGTCCACGGTGGAAGAAGTCAGTCATCATCACGGTGGTGCTCGTAATCCTTTCAGAAATTCTTGGACTTTGGAAGTGCATATATAGCTGATGTTGTTAACACGATGCGTATGACTCAGGTAAAGATTCAGATATATCTGGATAGAGCCTTGTCCAAACATCGTGTGTGGACAATGGGAATAAGACAGGGACGTGTTAAACCACAGTTTGTCCAAACTGTTCATGTGCAGAAGAGCTGTTGACAGAGGGGCTTTCATTTCACCCAGCTGCAGCTCACAGCTAACTGTTCTCTCTATAGTTAACTTATCGACCTCTCCTAGCCAACTACCCTTTAGTAGAAAAATATTAATTTGGAGGTGACACTAAAGTTTTCACTATTCTGCAGGCATTTGCAGCCCCAGATGCTGTATTTTATACTGTATCTTTCAAACATTGATTATGACAACTGGTTGATCCTTTGATGGTCCAGCTTCCATGAGCATTAACTCAGTCTGAACTGTCTGAGGGCTTTGCTTGTATCTATGCCAAAAAAACCAATAATACCAAGCTATACAATACCTCTGATAATAGAACAGTACTTAATTCACGTGAGAACTACAGAAATATTCTGAAAATGAGGATAATTCAGAGTAGCCCTTAGCACTGCTGAGGTTCCAGATCATCAGAAACCTGCCCACAGTTTCTCTGTAGCTATTGCCCATTTCAACTGGTATTCAAAGGCTATGTGAGGTACGTGTTACTTTTGCTGACCAGCAAATTCAATCAATTCAGCAATACAGGGATAAGAATGCACAAAGATCGAGGTATGTGACCTCCAACTGTGCTCCTACTTTGGCTTTCTCCTCCCCTCCATCCCGAGCTTTCAAAGTCATGAACAAAATCACAAAATCCTGGTTAAATACAACAGTAAAATGAGGGTTTCTACCCAAAGTACTCATTGTCTCTCCAGAACTATTACTTGCTCCCATGAGTAAAAAAACAAAAAAACCCCTTCCCCCAACCCCCATGTCTTTAAAATTTTCTTGTTATATAGAAAATATAAGATATAACAGAGGCATTATGTAATTTCTGTATTTTCTTAAATCAAAAATAGAAGGGATTATGTAGTTTTCCAGCATATATAATAGACATGAACATAAAACACAGCCAGCTTTTTGTTTGCTTGATGGTTTCCAAAATCAAGCACCAAAAATGAAAACAGCCCCTGTTAAAAAAAAAAGTAGAACTACAGCCAGCTTCTGTCATCTACCGACATTTCAGGACACGTCACACTTTGTCCTGTTCATTCCTACGTCTGTGGCTGAACCATAGTACTCTGGGTGGGGAAGGAACATTCAGCAGATGTGCAGAAGAACGGAAATGTGCTCTTCTCCAGTCAGTAATCTGTTATAGCCAGAGCAAAGGAAACACCCATGGAAAAAGCATTCTGCTGGTTTTCTGTCTTGGCAAAAATAAAACTTGACAAATAAAATCTGCAATACAGATTGACATTCTGCTTTGCTCTGCTCCCAAGAAGCTACTAACCTCAAGGCCATGAAATCCTCAGGAGTTTAACGTTCATGGCTGCTCAGAAAGGCAAATCGCTGAGTGACATGCTCACATTACGATCAATGAACACGAATGCGAGAGTGCACTGGACCTGATGTAAAAAGAGCACTGCCATCTGCTATTGCATAATTCTGTCCTTTTCAGGGCACTTACACTGAAAGACAGAAGTGGAGGATTCGCCTGCTGGAGGTTTTTCAATGCAAGACTGATACAAGTGCTAAGCGCTTCCTGGCAAACGCTTTCTGTACTAGAAAAGAGATCTTGATTGTCCTTACAGAAAGAAGGGCCTGGATTAATCAGAAAGCTTCTGTTCATTATTTTTAAAAGAAGCTGTAATACTTGGGATGGAACAGCAGTGGCAAGGGAATAGGAAAAATGGCGCTAATTGACTCCATCTTACTCCCAAGTTCAAAAATGCTTCTGCTGGTTCTTTTTAAACAGCTGATATCTCTTGAAAAACATCTGCTTTCCCTCTCTGCATTAATAACGGCTTCTAGCAGAGACAGAAATGAGAACACAGACACCAGACACATGTACACACATACATGTTGACTCCGGTAGCACACATAAAATGTCCTTTACTCTGTGTTCCTGCATCTTAATCTCCATCCAGGGGATCCAGCAGAGCATCAAGTCTGTACTGATCAGCTATGCTGGAGGGAAGAGGAAAGATGAGAGCATTAAGGTGAAGGGGGGAAGGTATAAACAGCAAGAAGAGTGAGGAAAGAAAAGTAATTGAGAAAAAAACAAGAGAAAGAAAAATGAGCCAAAGCAAAGGCTTGTCTACAAAGCAGAAGGACTGTTCTGGAGTGGCAGGGCAGAGCCAACCCACCCCTGGGTAAAGAGCACCAAGAGTGACCAAGAGCGTGCAGCTAAATCCAAGAGGAATGGCACCTTCTGGCTCACACCCACACAGCTTGGAAATGCTTCCCCTTATTGCAAACTGGCCACATTCACCCCTCACAGCATCTGCTGGTGGGGATTTGGGCCTCATCTTCCGACCCTCCACACCTAAGACATTATTATTATTGAGAATGTTCCAGTTTGAAGTATCTGACACAATCCAGAGATTGCCATAGCCCAGCAACGTGGCATTGTCAAAGCATGGAGGTGAGCACTGCGTGTTGTGCGTGTTCAAAAATCCAAATGTCCACATTGGGAGAGTGCTGAAGGATGGTGGAAGCCAAAAAATGGTGCGTACTGCATCCAGCATGGACTGTTTCCAGAACAAAGCCTAGCTATTGTCTTGGAGAGAGCTTCTGGAAAAGGAAAAAGAAGCAGGGAGTGAGCTAACCATCAATCAGAGGAGAAAGCTGGGTATTCACTGGGCTCCCTGGCCCTCTCCCGCCTTGCACTGTGGTGGTATCCCAATAATAACATCTGGGAAAGACTACAATGCAGAGAAGAATATAAAGCATGGCTACACAAACTTGAGCGTCAGGAGAGAAAGCAACACGCAAGAACTGCAGTTCCATTAACTGCTGGGAAAGAATTATTTCCACTCAAGCTGCTCCTTATGGTAACAGACTATTCCTCTCCTGTACGTAAATTCTGTCATACTCCAGGTAGCACCGTACTGTGCCACGGAGTCACATACAATCAGAGATAGAACCATTGTGAATTGCTTACATTCGAATTGTTGGCATCAAAATGACTCTGTAGGTTTCAATTTCGTAGCAACAAATTTACAACGCTTCACACTCCTGCCCAGAAACCTGCTAATTTATTTTTCATTAACTTCATGAATCAGCAGATGATTTATTATCTCCATTGTATAAGCTGGAAGACTGAGGCCCAGATGAGCTGAGATGCACCCTACAAGTATATATAGCAAAGGATACAGCCACAATATTGTTAGAGGTGTAATATTTATACACACAAATTAAGTTTGAGGGACCTGCTGATGGAAAAGGTTGAAAAACTGATGTTCCACAGCATAAATTTGAAATAAAATAAAAAATATTTAAGCAAGTGATGAGGTTTTACTGCCTTCCATGTACGACCCAGCTACCCCTCCTGGTACTAGCACAGCATGGGTGGCCCCTTCCTTGGGTGCCCACGGACAGAGACTCCCAGGTGCTGAGGGCAGTGGCTGGGTCCCAGCCCGGGTCACTGGGAGCTTTTGGATGAGCTGATGGAACAGGACCACTTCCAGAACCACACCAAGATTAAAGAAAACAGTGAAATGCTGACACGTCTGGTAACAATTTTCCATCCACCTTTCAGACTTCTAGAATATATTAAACACATGGGTTTTAATTCTACTTTATACACATATTTACAGGTTTGTAGATGTTTTGGGACACAGTCTCGGGTTTTAACAAAA